>NC_027756.1:6045673-6052902 GCF_000695525.1 Brassica oleracea var. oleracea
AATATTAATTTTTCATATATATATATATATATATATATATATATATATTTTTATCATGTGGCATATACTTTTTTTACCTATGATACAATTATCCTTTTCACTCTAATATTGAAAACTTCAAAATGATACTTTTGTCATAGTTATCTAACTATTCCTCCTTTGGTTTTTAATATATTTTTTGTGAAATTGGAATGTGTATTTTAGTAAACTACCAAAATAAGGAGAAAAATATTTTGGTTCATCTATTTTTTGTAGCATATTTTCCAGAATTACTTTGATAATACCCCTATGTAGGAGCGAAAACCACAAAGAAAATGTGACAAAGAAAACTATTAAATTCTAGAGAATAAAAAGAAAAAGTAGTACTAGTGACTAAAAGCGAATAAGTGAGGGAACAAACAAAGGTATAAATTCCACCAGGCATCTTTATATCTTTGCTTTCTTTTTAACTTTCCTTTCTGTTTCTTTAATATCCTTTGTCCCCTGAGGCTTGCTTTTTAGATTGGAAGGTGGTTATAACTTAGAAAAACAGAAAAGCAAATTGAAAGTAAACAAAAAAAAATTAAAAAATCTTACAGAACTAATTAAGCTTCTCTAAACACATTGACCAAACAAACAAAAAACATATTCTTAACATTAACAATCAAAAATCACATTTGTAATGCTTGAGAAGCCTATTGGCTTCCCTTAAACCACTATAGTAAGCACCATGAGTTGTGGAATAATGGGTTCTATGTGTTGCTTCCCCAGCAAACATGACTTGAAGCTCATGAACCTTAGCTTGACCATGACCATTGACCTGACCACTCTTCTTGTTAATCTGTGGTAATGGCTCCGCCATGGCGTCTAAGTCATCCCCGCTTGACCCAACCGCCACATAAGAATACGAACCCCTGAAAAGAGGATCACCTCCCCATTTGCTCGTCAAGACCTTTGTGATTTTCACCACTTCCTCATCATCATCCTCACGCAAAGAGCCATTGGTAAAAGTCTTTGGAGCTTTTCCATTGTCTTTCTTCACTTCCTTGCCTGTCAAGCAAGAGACAGTGGTCAAGACACCGTCAATGATCTCCTCATCCGTTAGTTTCTCAAGCTCGAGCGCTTCTTTGCCTGCAAACCAAGAAAGCAAGACCTTCGAATTGCTGTGTATTGGGGCTATTGTCGCGGTTCTCCTCATCCACCACGGGATTTTCACGAACCTATACTCAGAATCCTCTTTCTCAAACACAAGCTGCAGAGACGGGAACCTTCTCTGAGACACTTCCACGAACAGCTTGTTCACAACACCATACCCTAGCCTTTTGATAGCGTCTGACTTGAACTCAGGCAGAGGAGGACTAAACAAACCACCTTCTCCATCATCACTCTCAATCCCTGCCTTAAGCACACCTAAAGAGACAGTAACAATAACATGATCCGCAAACACAACAGACCCATCTGAGAAATGCAGCTTCACAGGATCCTCTTCATTACTCTCCCACTCGATCTTCGTCACCCTCCGGTTCAATTCAACAACACCTTGAGGAAGAACAGAGGCCAAGTGATGGATGACACTTAGATAGCCTTTAGCTATAGTGATTTCCTCTCCTGGAAACATCTGGTACTCGCTCTCCGCCGCGTAGTCAAGCGTGTAGAGATCATCAGCGGACGTGTAAGTCCTCTGGGTGTTGCTAAACATAGTGAAGATAGCTTCTTCAAGCGACCTCCTGCTCCATGTCCCACACCCTTCGACCCCATTCTCTGCTTTACTAACTGAAGCCCAGTAAGCTTCAAACCCAGATCTCAAGAAAGACCCAACACTGCTACCGTTAAGCCCATTAACGGAAGAATAAAACCTAGTGGCAATTTCGTAATTTTCACCCAAATCTCCTCCGTCGTCGTCGATCTCTTTCCCCTGAGCTAACTCCATGAGAGCACTGAACAGCCCCGAGACGGATTCGACGATAGGAGGCTCAATCTCGAACCCGCCTTCCGCAAAGGTCCTAGCTTTATCGACGGTGGAGTCCATACACTCCCACGGCTCCTCGGAGACGAGAGACCCCGTCTCCTCGGCGATTTTGTAGATAGGGCTGCCGCCGATGCCGTGGATCCACGTGGCGCCCATCTCGATCTTCTCGGCGGAGAACTCGGAGGTGTTGATCCTCCCGCCGATTCTTGACCCGCCTTCAACGACGGAGAGGTCGAAAGCGTTGTTGGAGTGAGTGTAGAGCTTGTTCGCCGCCGTGAGGCCGGCCATTCCGGCTCCGATGATCACGATTCTCGGTTTCTTCGCCATGAGTGTCGGTGTGTATGGTGCCGGTGAAATGAAGTAAAGAGAGAGAGAGAGTTGGAAGTGTGGTGAGGGGATGAAGGAAGGGAGAGGGAGAAGGTGAATGAATGAATGGAGAGAGATTACTTTGGCTGAGCATTTATAAGGGAGGGAGAGAGAGAGACAGTGTGTGTGTGTGTGTGTGTCTGAACCGCAAAGCTGAGTTGTGAGATTTTACTAATTACTATGTTCTTGATTTTATCAGTCATATTTTATTTTAAATTGTTTTTTTTATCAAAATTTTAAATTGTTAAGATTCTACACTGCTGTAAATATATTGAAATTTATTTTTATCTATACATTTTTTTGTGATTTATAATTATAAATATTTAATACCATGTAATCTATAGTTGAAATGTTTTATAATCTATAATTATCTATCAGCATAAGTTTTTTTAATATTATTTATGATTTAGATATGTTACTAACTATATGGAGTATTTTTTTTTGGTAATGTACAATTTGATGAAACTGGCCTTGTAAATTAGTGATTACTGAGAAGCTAGCACCTGTGTTGTTTTATAATAATATTATTATACTCAAAAGTTAGCTTTAATTATTTAACAAGTACTGTTTTTTTTCAAGATCCACTAAACACTGTTTAGATTAAAAAAAAAAAGAACCAAATTATTACCATCAGTATCACACTCAACTTGTGTGAAACACAAAGATGTACATGTCAAATTAGATTTTACGTCCCCTCAAAGCTCACCTATCCTCTCACTGACTAATCGTTTTTTTCTTTCAGAAAAGCTATATATGTTCATTATAATATATTTTAATTTTATAAATCATACTACTGTTCTGGTATAGGAGAGAGACACACCTTGTTTATGTGTGCCAGCAAAATTACCAGAAGAAGTTTTTGAGCGTTAGAGGCGGTTCAACTGCTTCCAACGATTTTTTTAGTGAACAGTGATTGAGTGGATTTGCATGTTCTGCGACATGCTCCGAACGTACCAACAACGTGTCAATATTTATGCCTAGTGTGTTTATATATCTGTTTTTTCTAACAATACATTCTGTCATTTCTTGTTCTATATTTTTGCACGATTTAAAATGTCTACTAAACTTATTTTCACGTATGTTAAGTTCAATTATGAAAATATGTAAGAGTAACTAAGTTTGACTAGTTTCTTAAAACATACGTGTATAAACCTTCTTTACGGTTTTACCACCGTGTGCTTTTCAAATAAAAGCTCTCCATATAAGAATTTAGCAATTTAGTTTACAAAAAAAAAAATAGCAATTTCACTGCGCATAAAAATTCAAAAAACAAACAGATGATTCTGACAAACAAATTAAAGTGAGAAAAACTAATAGAAAGAAATGATAATTTTGGAAAGAGAGAGGTCACATGTAAAGCAAGAAGACGATGGCGGTGACAAACGGAAAAAAAAAATCCAGCAAATGACAGAGGTACGCCCCACAAGATGCAAATTATGAGTCAGTGGTACTGATCTATCTTTGATTGGATACCCATTATGATCAACCTATGCATGATTGTGTCATCACTCGAAGATCCATCATAACATAATTGTATATAGCTCAGTTTTATTTTTTGGCAACAATATAGCTCAGTTTATTTGTGCATGCCTCTATACTTAAAAACAACCATCCTAATTATTCTGATTCTGAAAGAAAGAAAAATTGATACAAAAGTTAAAATGGTTTTAGTTTAATTTTAATTGAAATTAACCTGAAGGTGGCGAATATATATGGCTATCATACATATAAACATGTTGAGTTTAAATAAATATCGTCATACAATATGATTTTCAAAGTATGTTATAGGGAGTTGGTTGGAAAAAAAATTAACTATCTATAATTCTATGTCATCGTTATTAGATTTTCGGTGATTCATCATGTAAAAGGGGGAAAACTTGGAAATGTGAGATTAACAAACCATGAAACAATTATAAACTTTTTTTTGGTAAAAAACAATTATTAACAATTACTCCATCCGTTTCATATTTAGTGTCGTTGTAGAAAAAAAATTTCGTTACAAAATAATTGTCGTTTTCGATTTTCAATGCAAAATTTATTAATTTTATGCAGTAATTTATTTTTTTATTGGTTGAAATATAGTTAGGTGTATAGGTAATTGTATTTTTATATATGAAATATACAAAATTAATTGTTTCTTTAATCTGTGTGCATAAGGTCAAAATGACATTTAATATGAAACAGAGAGAGTATAAACTCGAAGATTCTTATCTATCTACTTTTCTGAGGTTAGCTTTTTCTTGGAAGAAGTATTGTTTGCTTGATTTGTTTTTGGATCAAATACTATTGTTTGAAGTTGAAACTTTTAAAATACTCAATCGACGTGATAATTTATTTTATTTAAGTCGACAAGCATATATATATATAGTGGAAACTATAAAGATGTTAAGTATGTTTTCCTTTTGCTTTTTTTTGCCCATAGAAATCGTAGGCAATCATCACAACACTAATACACAAACACAATGATCAATTAATTCCTTAAGCTAGTATGTTCATGAATAATTCTTTAACGAAGATTTTCCTTTAAGATCGATCAAAGTATTAAGCTTTTTCTTTTAATGAAGATATTGTTGTAGATTTATCTAACTTTAGTTAAAATTAATTATATCAAACTTTTGCACTACACATAAATGGATCTTCATCAAAGGTAGTGCAGATCCGCAGGCTATTGCTTACTTATTTATATAATCAGAAAACGACCCATCATTATAAAAGTATATATTTAGTATCTAGACTTAACTGATAACTATAACTAGTCTGTTATAAATTAAGCATTGAAATGATCATCCACTTCTTTACCAAACTCAAGCACTATGATCATCCACTCCTTTACCAACTCAAGCACTATGATCATCTACTCATCAAACACTATGATCACCCACTCATTTACCAAATTAAGCACTATCTTTGTTATTTTATGTATTGTTGTTCACTATAAATACCATCACTCATCTCACTCTTTTGTACACCATAAACAAGAACAAAAGTAATTCATCAAAGAACCATTACATCTTCTTCTTCTTCCTTATAATAAACTCTCTCCCTTATACTAGTGTTATTTGCTTCCTACGGATATTAAATTCTACTCTTATTTAAATTTTTCGATACTATAAATTATAAGTTATTTCATAACATTTTCCACTAATTATTTTCATAATATATTTACTATTATTTATTTATTATTAGTAAAATCCAGATCAAAACATCCCGCAAATGACCTTCGAATTAAACTTCTTTCGTTTTAAAACGCTAGTAAAGCCCATGAAAGCCCGTATAAATGAAAAACATATGGTACATTATTAGATATGATCAATATGTTTCGTTAAGGCTCATAAAAGCCCATTAGTTACTTGACCAGAAGAGCAGAAGTTAAAGCAAATACTCAAGTGGTGAGTTTAAATTTGAGGATTAAGCATCATATGTCACTAAATTACTTAGGTTTGAAGGGAGGAAGAGCCATTAAATTTCTTCTTTGGAGAAAAAATCAAAAAAGTCAAATAATAAAAGTCAATTAAACAAAGAGATTAATTTGAGAGTAAACAATGTTTTAAAAAGGTGGGAAGAAGAGGATGAACATTGATAGACTCCATGAGCATTAATCCGACGACTCTATATTATAATTCATGCCGGTGCATCTAAGCCAAAGAAACAAATCTCTGTGTGATTTGATTCTTGTTTTCTAAGTAACAGATGTGCGATGAATCTTCGTAATTGCACACATATTAAGTGGATGTATACACAAAGCACAACATTGGTTAAAGTTCTACGGTAATTAAATATAATAAAAAGTGGAAATATGCTCGTCTATAAGAAAAGGTTAAGTGACTTCCCGACTCATAAGCTATGCATCAAGTACGAGAAAAAGCTAACGTGACCCTCATGCCATATTAGCATTTTGATTCCGGTATTTTATACTATGTAGGCGTCATGTTTGTCCTCTAAAAAAGTGTGTACTGATGCACAGCAGCACAGGGTGTGTCATGTAAGTAACAAAGCCATGCGTAGATGGCCCCTCATGCATATATGAAGGACATCAAACGGGCCATGCGTTTAGTTTATGTAGTTATCCAAGTGATTAAGTTGTCCTAATGGTTGGAGTCAATGATGGAGAAAAACCAAATTTCACAATTCATGTTTGTTATGTATATGAATCTGATCATTGTATATGTCTATGGAGAAGATGTTATATGTTTATGTGTTATGGCATGTGATATGGCTTACTCGTGAAGCCCACGTGACTCAAAGCTTGGTTCAAACTTGACATGTTATATAGTCTTCTACTTTTTTTTTTTGAAAAGAAAAAAAAAGTACATATTGACTATGATTCTTTACTAATTAAATTCCATAATTACTAAGTTTCATGACATATCATTGGCTTTTATACCGGCCTAAAGCTGAAGAAGCACCAGCTTTAGGTGCCAAATTAGATTAAATATCTATGGGCATAAAAATGTTCAAAAGTCTCATGTATCCTAGTGGTTGCCTGAGAACTTGATTGAGTTAATGGTGCCTGGTTCGATAGAAGAGGGGAGCCAAAATAATTTTTGCTTTAGGCAATAAAGTATACTGGGTCGGGCCTGTTTATACGTACTTAGCAATGTAACTTGAAATTCCCTTAGGTTTACACTACGCTTGGAACTGACATTCACACAACTTAAATAAATAGCAAAATTTAATAGGGCAATTCTCTCGGATACTCCTTAAATTACAAAAATAGTCTTCAAGAACAAAAAATGACCCAAATATCTTTTTTTTTATTTTAAAAATGAACAAATCTCCAGAATATAACATTTCTAAGTTTATATCACAAAAATAGCACTCAAAAACTAAAATGACCAAAATAGCACATTTCTAAGTTTATCCTTTGAAAATTTTAATTTTTTTATTTTTCAAAATTTGAAATCTTATCCCCAAA
>NC_027756.1:6053594-6105482 GCF_000695525.1 Brassica oleracea var. oleracea
AACTCTAAACCCTAAACCCTAAACCCTAAATCCTAAACCCCACCCTTTAACTCTAAACCCTAAGTTTGTGACTTTTGATAAAACATTAAGTGCTATTTTTGTGACTTTTGACCTTGAGTGCTAGTTTGGGAACATAAACTTGATATTTTTGTCTTTTTCTCTTTAAAAATTTTAATATTTATTTTTTGTTCTTGTTTTAATTTGAAACCTTATCCCCAAAACTTCACTTCTTAATTCTAAACCCTAAGTCTAAATTAATTAATTCTAAACTAAAACTTATTTTGGTCATTTTTTTCATTGAGACAAAAACTTTAAAAGATCTATCTTATGGAATTTCTCAATTTTTAATATCATAAGGATATATATCAAACAAATTCTATATGATTAATATATAAATAAGTTGACGTACCGATTTTTTTTCTTAAAATATCATAATTATCATTCCATATGTCGCTTAATATATTTGGAAGTAATACTAACGACCATGATAAACGACGAAAATTTTCTGGTACAACGACTACACAAATCTCAGTTTGTATAGTTATGGTCGGTCATATGCAATTAAGACTTTCAAGTACAATACTCAATCACGGATTCTCAAATCCAACCAAATTCTCAATCTCTTATTTCTCAAAATACATACATATCTTTATTAGTACAATTTTTAATCGAATTATTAATTATTTCAGACAGGTCTTTGGGGACTCAACCACCAGATTAATGCTCATCACATGTAAGGATCATTTGCCGTTATGGCCTGTGTGGCCGCATATTATGCTCAAGTTAAATAAGTTTCGGTTTGCAAAGTTGTATTTTATATAGTTCCTTGTGTTCGTAGTACCAACAAGGCTCATGGCATTTTCAAAAAAAAAAAAATAGTTGTTTGGTATGTATATATTCTATTTCATACCAAACAACTTTTTTTTTTTTTTTGGTCTAGCCTTTTAGTTTCGCAAAAAAAAAAATTAGTTGTTTGATATGTATATATTCTATTTCATAGCTACTGAAATAAATATACAGTATTCTATTTCTATCTATATTCTATTAGCGAAACTCCAGTCTAGAGGCGGCAAAGAAGTTCTGATTAAGTCTGTGGCACAAGCTCTACCCACGTATGTAATGTCATGTTTCCTACTGCCGCAGGAGATTATCCGTAAACTCACAAGCGCAATATCTCGGTTCTGGTGGAGTACCAAGAATAACAACCGTGGGCTCCATTGGGTTGCATGGAAAAAGATTTGCGCTCCAAAAGAGGGTGGAGGATTAGGTTTCCAAGATCTTAAAAACTTCAATCTCGCATTACTTGCGAAGCAACTTTGGAGGCTCTTACAATACCCAAACTCTCTCTTGACACGAGTCCTCAAAGGTAGATACTACCGTCTCTCGAACCCGTTAGAAGCCAACAAAGCGAGTACTCCCTCCTACGTGTGGAAAAGCCTTATGGCGGTTCAACCCCTGCTCAAAAGCGGCATACGCAAATCTATAGGAACGGGACATAATACCCTCGTTTGGGCAGACCCTTGGCTCCCAACAACTCCGGCACGACCAGCCATACCCTGCGGCCCTTCCTTCAACCCATCGCTTAAAATCGCAGACCTTTAGACCCTGTTTCGAAAACTTGGAAGCTTGATCGCTTACGGGAACTCGTACGCCCTAGTGACATTCCCCTCATTAAGAGTCTCAGACCGACGCGAACTCCCAGAGCATCAATCTATTGCTGGAATCTCACCAAATCAGGTATTTACTCTGTAAAATCTGGTTATGAACTAGCTATGACAACAGCGGAAACCTCGGAGCCAGCTCAAGTCTTGGAACCTAGCATCACATCCCTTTAAGCTCGTGCTTGGAAACTAAAGACTACCAAGAAGATCCAATACTTTATCTGGCAGGCCATAACCGATTGTGTACTGGTTTGCAACGCACTCTCCAATAGACATTGCGGCAACGACAGGACCTGCCCGAGATGTGGAGCGGATGAAGAAACAACAAACCACTGCCTCTTTGAATGCCCGCCCTCCGTCCAAGCTTGGGCCTTGGCAGACATACCGCACGCTCCGGGATCGTTTCCGTGTAACTCAATATACAGTAATCTAGACTATGTTCTATGGCGAGCAAGGGAGCGTGGGATCCCCGACAATCTCCTAGCTCCAGTCCCGTGGGTGATTTGGTACATCTGGAAAGCCCGTAATGATAAAGCTTTTAATGGCAAAGATACCACCCCACTAGAGACGATCCAACTGGCCAAGTCCGAGGCGGAGAGCTGGCGCATTGCTCAAATAATAGACAAGCCCGATGAGGAAGATGATGGAGGTGCCTGACGCGAACCTCCTCCTACTACACCAAGAACCGACCCGGTATGCTTTACAGACGCCTCCTGGCACAAAGACGATACGCGTTTCAGTGGAGGAATGGTCCTGACGACCGAGGATGGGATGACGACTTATGGTTCATTCGCTAGTAACCAAGTCCTAACCCTCCTACATGTGGAGTTCCAAACTCTGTTGTGGGCCATGTGATCCTCTATTCAGCTAGACTATAGCTCTGTGACCTTCGAGACTGACTGCCTGCAGCTTGTCAATCTCCTTGAAGAAGACGACGAAGACAAATGGCATCATTGTTGGCTGAATTCGATGAATTCCGTCTTATTCGTTCTATGTTCACCTTTTGTTCTATTTTTTTTATTCCCTGTTCACAGAACGTCCGAGCTGATCATCTTGCAAAAGGTGCTCGATCTCGAGGTTTCTTGTTTTCCCGTGTAAACTCTCAACTTTCAGAATAGATGGCTCTAGCAGCCACCCCACCTTGAAGTTTCTTAATAATATATGGAGCTTTCGATGTAAAAAAAAAGGCTTTTAGCATCATAACCTTTGACCGGTATCTTATATAATGATTAGGCTATTATATGACACTTTATCCTGCTTTATCCCTCGGAAATAAATTACAGAAAATAAATAAAATGGTTATAATGCTTTTCTCTTTAATGATTGGAGCCTTTTAGTTTGCGAAATTATTGATTTCAGTAGCTATGATTGGAACTGTGTTGTAATGTTCAAATCTCTAATCATTGTAAATTTGTAATCACTGGACCCATGGTATTTGTTAGCATCGCTTTCGTAAGAGTCGTCATTGTATACAGTTGTAAAACGATCCAAATATATGTTTTAAATGGAGTAAAAATCGATTGTTCATCAATCATCTTGACAGCTGCTATATCACTGAAGATTTATTTGTCAATTTGTTTAATTCATTTATCAATTTGGCTTCATGGAACATTTTGAACAAAGAGATCATGCTCTCTTCCTCGATTTACATAAAAGACGTCTCCTTTGACTTTCCTAATTTGCTTCCTCGGTTAACCAATTTCCGCCATTGCAAATTTGCAATATAAGCTGTATTAATCAGCTAACTAACGTTCTAAATTATATGCCTCCTTGATATACGCCTACTAACGTCCTTAACTAACGTTAACGATCATCATAGACTTATAGCCAAAGGTGATTGATTGCATGTCAACCGATTCAGAAATTAACCCAAATTAAGGAAACACATTTTTTCTTCACGATGGAGAAACACATATATATTTACAAATTCAAATATAATATATATTAAGTAGAGTGAATTACACAATACTCGCAAACATTTTATTAAAATTACAACAGGAAATAATATATATAGCCACTGCAAGTCCACATTCGGACTGAGTGCATTTTAGACACGTATCACAACACTTATAGTAAAGTTTCAAAAAAGAAAACAACACTTAGAGCAACAAGGTTACACCCGAAAAAATGCATTAAAACTCACCCCAAACATTTATGAAAATTACACATATATAATGATATTATAGATACCTTGGAAATAAAAATACTTCCAAAATATAAAAAAAAATGAAGTAAATAAAGAAGAAGAAAACAACCTTGAAGTTTTTTTCTTTTGTCGTCTCAAACTCAGGGAGATGAATAGTTTCATCGCTCATCAGGTACACGGTCTGACCATGAAACCCGGAAAACCCAGTTAGAGACTGTCTTCTTCCTCAAGCTCTTGAGCCTCTCATGGCTTTTTCTTGATATCATCCGTCCACAGTCTGTAGACTCCACGAACGTTTTGAGCCTCTTCAAGGCCAAATCGAGTGTATCCTCGCTCATATTAGCGAAACAAACCCTAAACCAACCCGGTTCAGTGCAGTGACAAGACGAACCGGGCGAGATGTTTAGTTTCACGTTGTAAACAATCTTTTTCCAGAGGTCAAGCTCTGCTTCGAATGTGTTCGTGTCCAAGAGGTGTCTCATGTCGACCCAACAGAACAAACCCGCGTTGCTTCTCAGGGAAGTAATCCCCGATGACTCAAGACCAGACACTAGGCGTTTCTGTCTTGACCTGAGCCGTTTCTGGTTCTCCTCGAGGTATTGGCTTGTGAACTTCTTGTCCGAGAGCAATGCAGAGAGAAGGTACTGAGTCTGAGAAGAGACAAGACCGAAACTCGACATTTTCGTCGCAGCGGAAACGATCATTTCATCGTTGGAGTAGATAGCTCCCACGCGGAAACCAGGAAGCCCTAGATCTTTGGAAAGGCTATAAACGATGTGGACTCTTTTAGAAACCTCGGTGTTTCCGAGTTTCTTGTCTTGCAAGACGTCCATTACGCTTATGAACTGTTCAAACCCGAACATAGTGCCTGAGTAGATCTCGTCGCTGATGAGATGAATGTTCTTGGAAGTGATGAAGTCAACGAGAAGATTGAGCTCACGTCTGGTCAACGCAGTGCCTAGTGGGTTAGATGGGTTCGTGACAAGAACTCCTTTGACTTTGAGATCAAGTTTAAGGGCTTGTTGGTAAGCTTGTTGTAGAGCTGATTCAGTGATCTGAAAGCCATTGGAGCTTGAGCAGTGGATTGGTACAATCTCAGCTCCGGTTCTCCATTTAAGATCTCTATCAAATCTGTAATATTCATTAAAAAACCAAAACGTAAGCAGCGAGTTTTCATGAGTTTGCTTGGGATCCAAGTAAAGTGAGACTAGGGTTATTATAATTGTAACTTACCCAGGATAGTAAGGAGTAGGCAAAAGGAAAGCATCACCAGGCTCAGCGAGACAGAACATGAGAGTCTCGTTCGCAGAGGTCGAACCAGCGGCTAACACAATCTTTTTGGGATCGAAAGTGACTCTGTTTCCTCTTATCTCTTCCATGAACTCAGCCATGGCCTATAAAAATAAATATGTTCACGAGAATTGAGAAAATGATTTATTACTTGTTATACAAGTATTAGGTTAAAACAAATGAAGCTTACTTTTTTGAATTCAGGCATGCCGTGATAGTCTTGAAAGAGAGCAAGCTCTCTGAAAATGGACTGACCGTTCCTCTTGAGACTAGCTGCGTCCTGGTTCTTAGCTAGCCATGACTCGATGAGATCAAAACATAGCTGATTTTCAGCAAGACCCATCTGGATCATCCCATTAGGGTTCTTCATCTCATCGTAAGGATTCTTCTCGTACTCTTCCCATCCCAAGAAGTAGGATGAGTCTTGTCCATGACCATTGCTTGTCACTTTTGTCGAAAGCTGTTTCATTTTTCTGATTTTAGGTCGCAAGATTTTGGTCGAAGAGAGAAATAATGTCAGAAGAGAGTGTAGAGAGAATAATAGATTTTGAACTTAGGGTTTAAGAAGGGTAAGAGTGAGATATGTTTTGAGAAGCAATGGGTATGTTAAGAGATATATATAGATGACAACAGAATCACAAACCGTGAGACTTTTTACGTAGTTTTAGTAAATGTTGCAATAGCATCATTAACGCATGGTTCTTAATACAAGGTTCTTAGCAGAATATAAGAACCTGACTCTTAATTTTTAACTGAAAAAGTTAAGAGTCGGCTCTTAAATCTCTTATTTAAGAGCCGACTCTTAGTATTTTCAGTTAAAAGTTAAGAGTCGGGTTCTTATATTCTGCTAAGAACCATCTGGTAAGAAACCTTGCGTTAATGATGTTCTTAAGACATGTGAAGCAACCTTTTTTTATTGTATTTTAATACGTCGCTAATAATCAGTCAGCTATTATTTGCTGAGAATAATTATTGAATACATTGCAAATAGCGCTTTATACTATGTGTTGTGTTATCCATCATTGAACTTCCATTTATTATTGCATTCACACATACATCAATAAATCTTAGTATTTTTTTTTTTTTGAAAGAAAAAGTTTAATCTAGTATTGTATGCTTTCAAAAGCTTCCAATTCTGTATACATACAAATTGACCAAATTTTGAGCTTATTTGTTCGTTTCCTAGGATTTGAGTATATTAAATAACAATTTTATAAATTAATCGGGATAAGAAAGGAAAAATATCGTTGTGGACTTATTAAATAATGGTATTTTAGTGTCGTTAAATGATTAGCCTTTACGCGTTTCCGTCACCGCCGGACCGTCCCTTGTTATGACCATATCCCTTTAGAGACTAAACATGGCAATTAGAAATCACTATTTATACAAAAGCTGTGACATTATACGAAATTATCTTATCAGAAACTGTAACTTAGACTTATATAATATTTAATAAAATAAGATTAGAATGGTAAACGCAAAACTGGAAAACAAGCAAAATGAAATTCAAGAACAAAGAAAAACGAAGAGAGACAAGTGGGGATCCAATGTAATGCCATACCGACATCAAATCGCTTAAGAAATTGTATTGGCTCACTAAATTGATCTTGTATACGTATGTATACATTTATACTTTTATTTATACGAAAGGTGGTATATGCTCCCTAAACTCTAGTAGTCCCATGTGTTGGTCCGCCATTAATTTTTTTGTTCGTCTCTTTCTCCACTCATTTACGACAACATATTCAATGGGAACATTTTCATGCAAATTTAAGTTTTTACTTACCATGTGGTAATATCGCCAAGAGACTAACAATAATCAATATATGTAATAAATTATAATGTACATCGATCTCAATTTCAATAGAGGTACAGAATAAATCATGACGTTTTATGTTGTCAAAAAAAATGATGACGTTTCATCATAAATATGATTCCCAGTTGGAGTAAAATCATGGAGTTTTATGTACATGTTGAGCCAATTATATTCGCATACTTTGATAATCAATGAATTTGATGATTCCAGATGATAATCATGGGAAAATAAGACGACTATTACAGAATAAAAGTTCTACTAACTTGAATGATGAATATATCTGCATATAGATGTATATAATATTTATGAAACTATTTTCATTCTGAATATATAAAATTTTAAAATATGAAGAACAAAAATAGATGGAAATTTTTTATCATATATTTTGAATGATTTCATTTAAACATGGGATAATAAAAGAGTTATCTATTTACCCGGACATAGATTAATGATTAATAACTTACTTAATATTTAATCAATCCAGTTGAGTTATATTAATCAGCAAAATCAAGTGGACAAAATCAAAGCCAGTGGTGGTAGCCGTTGGTTTATAAGTTGTTGCTTATGCCCCCCAGATTTTTAGGCGACGTTTTCCGATTTAAGTTTGACCTCCAACTACCAACCAACTTAACTGGAATATTATTTGGTAGGTAATAGTCTAGTAGTATAACTTTTTCTCTAAAATAACAAAAGTTGACGTCAGAAAACTGATATTATTTCACACCCCATTTTGGTTTTTAAAATAATTAATTAGACGTTGTGATTTTCTCAGATTATTTTTCAAGATTTTATAAAGCTCAAATTGATTTAATTGGTGCGACCAAAATGGGTCCTCAAATAACAGCCCTTAATAATGATAAAATGCAAAACGACTCATTGAAAATACTCAATATATAGCATGTGAAATCATCATACCGATGAAGATGAAGCCATATATTTCGGTATTCATCATCTTGATTGCCTTTTCTGAAACAACCAAAAGATATCATATCAATTCATAAATGCAATCACATAATTAATACCACAGAACAATTTTAGATTCTGTATTTTGAAGGATCAAGATAGAACACCACATTTGTATTTTTTTTATCATAAAAAGTAGAGTTATTTTATCCCCTATCTTATGAGTTATTCGAAGAAAGGAAATAGATAAATATAAAAAGGATCCAAATAGCAACTGTAGTTTGGTACCATTACTTTATACCAAGATAGCATATTCTCAAGAATTGCTTTTAATGAAACTCATATTTTAATCAAAACAAGTACAACAAATTATTGTTGAACAAATCCTACTACGCTATTTTAATAAATACAAACGATACTATTTCTAAAAAAAATTGGATATGTCTGAGCCGTAAGTATATGGAAATATTTTAAAATTTGGTCATATATAGCTAAAGATATTAGAAAACAAACGATGTATACATTTTTATTGTTTTTTTGAAAAATATACATTTTTATTGTTACTAAATATGTTTTTATAAAATCATAGAGGAGGGGGTAGAGACGTGAGGGGAAGCACATGGAGATGCAGTAGAAATAGGGTTTAAGAATGCATGTGAAAAGTGTAGGTTATAAGACCCTACCCACCCCAAATCCTTTAATCAAACAAAAACATTTTGTGACAACCATCGTGATCTTTGTTTTTCCATTTTTGTTTTTTTTTTGTTTTTTTTTCGTCTATCCATCTAAACTGGATCAAGTGGATGGGTAGACGACGACAAAAAAAACACTATTCATGTTCCAAAATTTGTAAAAATGGGTCCCATTAAACACTCTTTAGAACCTGATATGTATTATGCATTTTTTCGTGAGAAATTTTCCAGTATTGACCTAAAAAAATTTTTGTCACAAATATAGATCTTAAAAATAAAAATAACCAAAATAGACTTAAATGTTTTATCAAAGAAGTAAATATACACTTATATCTCTAGGATTAATTAATCTAGACATTATGGTTTAGAGTTAAGGTGTGGAGTTTAGGGTTTAAAATTTAGAGTTTGGGGTTTAGGTATTAGGGTTTAGAGTTGAGGAGTTGGGTGCAAGGGGGGTGTATTGAATCTGAAATTTGAAGTAATTTGAATTCTAATGAGTTTGTAGATGATTGAATTAGAGAATTTGGTGTGATTTTTTTGTTAAAAAAACTCTAGAATCTCATCTAAAACAGTGACATTTGGATTTTTATTTTTATAACCAAAGGACTCCGCTTAAACATTCTATAAACAATTAAAGTACTCTAAAATCTCCAACTTAAATTTTGTTCAATAACAGTGGATTTCAGAGTGTTTTATGAAATGACAAGTTCAATAACATTGGATTTTTACGTGTTTTTTAAAATCCACGTTTGAATAACAGCGGATTTGTTATTTTAATACAAATCACTTGAAACTCTTAGTTGAATACACCGCCCCAAGAGTTATAAAAAAATTCATGGAACATGAATAGTGGTTGCTTTTTACATGTTTTATAAAAGTTTTGTCTATCCTCTATACAAATGTGATATATATATATATGTATGATCATATCAAAGCCAATAATAATTCAGATAAAAACTTTGATAAAATACAACTCCCACCTGCATTGGATACCAAGTTAACAAACAGTAAGGTCAACTTATGTTTATGTCTTTATACCAGTCTGTGTTTGTCCCTCCCCTCTCGTTTTCCATGTTTTTATCCCATGCTGTATTTTTGTTCATTAGTATATTTTTGGACAGATAGTTCAACTTTTGTAACCTAATAAAGATTGGATACAAATGGAATATGATTCATTTAGCAGCTATATATATCATAAGGTTAGCATGTGTAGTTCAGGCCGGCCCTGAAATGTCCAGGCTGTGTTTAGGCTCAAGTCAACAGATAAACCCCAACCTGATGTGTATCTTCGTATGAGAATGCCTAATGAAACGTGGGTGGGTCATTCTTACGCTGCTCATACATCATACATATCAAATAATCTAGTAACTTATGGATTTTAATATTGGGCCTGGTTTGTATAGCCAAATCAAATAGAGAGAGGAAACCAGGCAGGCATCTTCTTGATTTGTAGAGCTGTATCTAGCCTCTAATCTTAGCATCCCCTACTGTCTACGTGAGTGTATCAATTACTGATATATATAATGATCTCAACATAATAATATTCTTTTTTTGTCAAAAACAAAATAATATTCATAATTGATTTTGATAAACTTGATTATCTGATAATGTCATAGCTTAAATGAAACAAATGCAGGCTAACTTATTAAATTGTTGAGACTGTTACAACTCTGTGGAACTTTGTGTTTCTTTCTATAGAGGGAATAAGGCATATAACATAGAGGAGACATATCTGGTCTGATGCTTTTTCAAGACCAGTAATAACAATAATGTTCTAATGTAATGGTTTGAGGTGGAAGACTTGACAAGCTGGTGTGTATGAAATCTTGGAAGCTGCTTTTTCGAATTTCTTGCTCGCTGCTTCGTTTTCCTCTAGATTCGTCTGTGAGAAGAAACGGTTCCACCACGACGAGCTACGCATTTTAGCCTGCAAAAACCGCCAAATTGCATCAAGTTCACCCAAACTATCATTCATGAGAAGAACATGGAACTTACTGGTCGTCCAAACTTCGACAACTCTGCAACTTTAGCCTTTTGCTTACCAGGATTACCTATAATTGATGAAAGTTAGAATGGATACACATCTCTTTGGATACTTTCTGAAAGCCTGTGTTTTTAGTTACCTGCAAAGAGAAGGAGACCATCTGAAGCAACACGTGCAAGTTCAGGAACGGTCTTGTTCAAATACTTGGGTGAGAGGTAGTCCAGAGCATCCGAGACGATGACAAGAGAAAACGACTTTGACCGGTAAGGGAGAGGGAACTTGATGTCAGCAACACGCACAAGGCCTTTATGCAAAAGACTTTTGCAGTGAGAGTCTGCATCCTCTACATCGTACGGCTCAACACCCCATGCTTCAGTCTCTTCCTCCTTCAACAGAGTGGAAACCACAGAGCATGTCTCAGGACCCACGTGCAAGACTTTCCGCATGCTATCTCCGTACGCAATCTTGAGAAGAGGAATGGCTCTCTGAACTTCCGATGTGCAAGAAGAATAGTCACCTGTAGAAAAAAAGTTGTTAGACAAATCCATTCGACAGTTAACGCCACATGCATATTGTCGAATGGGAGACAAGGAAGTACCTGTGATCTTGCTGACTTCTCTGATACTTTTAAACATACCTGTTAATATATACATGATTCTGCAATTAGAGGGGATTTCAAGTGGTAAGCAATCACAAGCAAAAACGTAAAAGGGGTTGAAGAGAAAGAGAAAACAAAACCTGGACCACTGAAAGCATAACCAATGAGAAGGCATGCTCCCTGTTAATAAAAGAGAAAGGATTACACTTTGTATCATATGAAACAAGAATCACTTACAAGGAAGCAGGAGATGAGGATTCAAACCACGAGAACAAGGCAAATAGATAAGAGAGGAGATGAGCGTGACTTTGAGTGCAAAGCTCCTACAAAAGGGAAGCTTCCACTATCTCCCACACGCCTCGTCGAACCTACTTGCCTTCTTGACATGACTCAAAGCTTTTCTTTAGTCCTTCAAATCATAACAAGATAAATAAATACACAAACCAATAATTAGTCAATAGAACCACAAAGATAAACGCCACTCGTTTAGCTCTATACAACAATCAATATGGAATCAATTTAAAAAATACAGATCCATGACAAAAAAAATAAAAATTATAATCCCCAATCTGGAATGCAAATTACCAGCTTTTTCGTTGTACCATTTCAACAATAATAATAGCAATTAATCCACTGTGATAGTAAAAATGTTATACATGAATAATCTATTAGAGACGCCAAACTAACTAACAATTGAATCCGATATAGATCCACGGAACAATTGAATCCAAAACCAATCAATGAAGGAAATGTATAACTAACATACCTTGAATCGACGATGTTGGGATCCAAAGATCTCAGATCCGAGAATGTTCGTTCGTTCGTGTGTGAAAGCCTTTTAGCTAGAAAGATGATAAATTTACTAGCGGAGAGCTTCCTCTATCACACAGTGTTATTGTCAAGTAGCATCACGTCATAATAAAAGAGAAAAAGGAAGCGAGAGTGCTTACTCTTAATACGCCGTCGTTTCTGTTCTGCGCATTTAACTAACAATTATAGACTTCTTGCCGTTTCCCGCCGACACTTGCAAGTTGTGCAAGTTTGTTGGGCCTTTGCCAGATACTGTGTGGGCTTTTTAATCTGTGCTACTGCATGCATAAGATTTTTTTGATAATGGTTTTCCGAAAGGTTTCGTTTTTACTAAGAGCAGAGCAGGCCCGTCAACTTATAAGGCCGACCGGCCCCAAGCTGGGTCCAGTTATATTCTTTTGTAGAGTTCTAACGTTCCAGATAGAAATCTATTTTTGCCTTTCGATGATCACTGGATGACGTATTGATGTCGGGCGGTTCTTTGACTGGACTATCCACCAGCATACATCCAACAAAGCAGTACATGTCAAGTGTCCTGTAATGGTCCCGACCCAATCCCTCGCCAATTACAGTTTACAAATCAAAGTTTCATGCCATAATAGAGTACAAGTGTAAGACAACATATACTCCGTATCCCATAAAAACCAGTCTTGCCTTTTTTGTTAATTACAAATCACATTTCTTTTAGGATAAGTTAACTAATACAAGGAGAAATTCCAAAAGATGAACAAGATTAGAGCATTAAATTCTCATTATAAATTCCCTATTTTGTATCTTTCGTTTTCTTTGTTAATTAAAAGATTTTTTTTTTTTAAAACTAAATAAAATATGTGGTTAAACCACAATTAATAAGATGATTAGTAATCAGGCATGGAGTGACTAATCTTCCCTTCTTCTTCCTCCATCTTCTTCTCCGTGACCTTCAACCATATACACACCCCCGTGAAGCTAACCACCAAGCTCGCGACTCCACTCCCAAGCCCAATCCCAACGATCGCCATCACCGACAGCCCCTTGCTCTTCATCTCCCCCAACGGGTACCCATACAGCTTCTTGTTCCCGGCGAACGAGCTCGAATTGAACCTCGGCGAGTTTCCGTTACGCGTCCCCAGATTCGCCGGGATCTGACCTGACAGCTTGTTGTTCGACACGTCGAACGCCGACAGCCTCGCGAGGGTTCCCAGCTGCTGCGGGATCACGCCGGAGAGTCCGTTACCGTGGAGATCGATGACGTTGAGGAACGAGCACCGGGCGAGCTGAGGCGAGATTTCGCCGGAGAGGCGGTTGGAGGAGAGGTTGAGAACCGCGAGGTTGGATAAGGACTGAATCGCCGGCGGGATCTCGCCGGAGATCTGGTTGGAGGATAGATCTGGAGAGGAGCGGGGAGATGGAGCCGCGGAGGGAGAGGTTTGTTAGGGAGAGTTTGTAGACTCTGCCGTTGTTGCAGGTGACGCCGTGGAGATAGGAGTCGAAGCCGGGGCATGGGTTGGAGAAGAAGGGTTTGGTCCAGTTGTGGAGATTGTTCGCCGGATCTTCTAAGCTTTTATGGAGATTCGCGAGGCACGCCTCGTCATTTGGGTCACCGGAAGCTGAACGCCGCGCTGTTTCGAAAGTCAGGAGGAAGAGTAAGATTAACCGGTAGCTAAACCGGTGGTGATTCGCCGGCATTGGATTTTTTTCAAATAGGTTGAAAAGGATGAAGATTTTCACGTTAGTGTTTAATCAGAAATTAATTAAAGAAAAACGAATAAAAGTAAGCTGAGAGGAGACTGAAAACGTATCGCTGGGGAAATATTTTTTGCTTGTGAGAGTAGTGATCGTCTTTCGGCCGGGTATTAATGCGTACGTTAGAAGAGCTTCGGTCCGTGCGCACTATAGGGATTATATATGTGCGTATTCTCCTCTCCATTTATTAGGAATAAAATAAGGAAAATGTAGTAAACAATACATGAATAACTTACTAAAAAAATCCAAAACAAATGATTTAACTCTTTTACTTGCATCCAAAATGAATAAAACTCCAATTTTTTTAAGAACAAAAAACTCCAACTAATTTAGCTATGTGTTTCGTCAACTTTTAAATTGCTACTAACATAAGTTTGATTAACAATTTTTTTATATACCTTGATGACCAAAAATAAATAAAAAATTATATATATAATATATAGGCCTGGGCGTATAATATATAGGTCTATGCGTTTTTAACTCAACCCGAAGTACCGACCTTAACCAGAATCAGAAAAATCGAAACCGAATCCGAACTGTTTTACAAAAATATCCGAATGGGACTTATGAGCTTACTACTTTGGACTTTGGTTATAACCCGAACCGAACCGAAATCCGAATTAGTATCCGAAGATATCTGAAATTAGTTAAATATGTTAATGTTTTTATATATATTAAGGTGATTTAGATATTTTAGAGTATTCAAAATATTTTTGTAGTTTGTTTTATTTGTTATTTTGAATACTTTTTAGTTAATTTAGATAGTTTAACTAATTTTAATTAGATTTGTAAATAATTTATATATTTTGAAAAAAATTTGGTCAATTTTTGAGGTTTTTAAAAATATATTTTTGTACGATTTTAAACATTGGTTAAATCCGATCCGAACCGAACCCGGAAGAAACTGAACCGAACCCGATCCGATAATTAGAAGCATAAGACCGAAAATCCGAATTACCCGGACCGAAATCGAATGGACCACCGAACGCCCAAGCCTATAATATATATATATATATATATATATATATATATGTTTGTGTTTACATAAAAGTATGAGATTTAAATGGTTTGTTTGTGAATTAGAGTGTTTGATATATTTGTAAGTAAATGTTCTATTTGTTAATTTTCTCAATTTATCTAAGAACGATTATTTTATACACGTTAGTCACTTTCAAAAATGTGTGTTATCATCGTTTTAAGCATTTAAAAACGTTATAGGATATAGACCAAGGTTTCATGCTTAGTCATGTCACACCGCATTTCGAAATTTAATTCTATTTGTTTGACTGTATTATGAGACGTAGGGTATTAGGTACGGTATTATTTTAATCGGAGCGTCAACAAGTATAATTCGACAAAAAAAAAAAAAAAAGTATAATTCGACAAGGCTCTCTGTATTTTCCTATATGAATAATTAAATATGAGATTTTTTTGGTAAAGTATATTTATATCACTAGGTAGGTTCGCCAGTAGGGCGGGGTATACTTTATTTATGATCTTGATTTTTATTTTTTTTATGATTTGATAGTTTGTGTTTTAAATTTGTATTTAGAAGAGATTCGTATCTATTAGAATGATGAAGAATATTATAATTATTTTAGTTAAATGTTTCAATTACCAATTGTTTTAGATTCAAAAGGTTGGTTTTATATTTTTGTTAATCCTTATTTACGTAGATTTGTATACGTATAATAATAATATTGTGATTCTCTGAATGGTTTTTTTCTAATTAATTTGTACAGTATAATTACTTGATTTTGTTTGTTTTCTTTTATGTCATCAATTATTAGTATGTTTTCTTTGTTAAGCCTTTATACAAAAAATGTTTTCTTTGTAGAGTTGTTGTCTATTGTGGCACTCATCTGGACTTTTTAACTTTTCACTTTAATTTCAAAGTTCAGGTGTGTAGTGTCATTTTGCTTTATTGAGGAGTGTTTTGATTCTTTAATGATATTATGATAGTAATATGTATGATATTTTTACTGTCTAATTCACGAATTATTGTAACTTTTTAGGAAAAATTATATTTTCATCAAGTACTAATCATTAATTTTTAATTTTTATTATCTTCTTGTTAATTTTTCTAAAGTTGAGTTTGGTAACTACATAAAAAATTATTCATAATTTTTCTTTTAAATAAAATAAAGTAATTTGGTTGGGATTTAGTGATATGTGAAAAAGTGATAACATAAATACATTTTATTTCTTGCTTTATTTTATTATGAAAATTTTGCAATTTATTCATGAAACCTATATATTTTTAGGATTAGACTATTTCCAATTTATTCCCTTATTTTTTTCTCTAAAATAGTAGAACTCTATAATAGAGATGAATTGGTCTCCAATGTATTTCTCTATTTTTTTCTCTAAAAAGGAATATTCTTGATATATTATTTTTCAATTTTACAAATAATACTTTTTATTTGTGAAAGTTAAAAACTGACCCAATTTATTTTAAAATTTTATAAAATTATGATATTATTTAAACTAAATATTTAGAAACTATTATGTAAATAAAAATATTATTTGATTCATATGAAAAGTGTATTTCTCTAAAAATGTTTTATTTTTGGTTTTAATTATTAGATTGAAAAGTTAAAGGACACTTTGTAAAAAAATACGCCTTTATTATAGGGGATGCTATTTCTTTCTCTAAATATAGAGGTTAAAATAGCAATCTCTATTTTTTTATAAGAAATAGAGGTGAGTTGAAATGAATTTTCCTCTACTATATCATTTAGAGTCAAAAATAGCAAAAATATTGTTTATATTATGTAGCATCACTAAATATTAACTAATCTATTTTATATCTTATTATCTATAAACTTTTTTAAGAAAAAAAATCTATTTTGATTATGTATTAATTATAAGTTATTGTTTTATATCATTTCTTTTTCTAGGCTAACCCTAAATTTGGTAGTCAAAAAGGAAAAAAATCTTTAAGATTTATTATATTTTTTTGTATGTATAAATCTAATGAAATGTAGAAAGATTAATAGCGTAAATTGATTTATCTTTTTGTTCCAATGAATTTGTTTATCATATTCTTGAATTTGTTTATCAGATTCTTGAATTTGTTTATTTTAAGATTATATTATATATTTCACTAAATGATTATTTGTTAACAAAAAGACCAATGTCATAATTTGTTTTTTGATTTAAAACAAAATATTAATTAAAATGATTTAGGGGTTTTATTTTTTTTTGTTAACATATTTAGTTTAAACAATAAAAAGATGAAAATTTTAAAACCATTAACTAATATTTAATAAATTATGACAAAAGTGTTAAGTTTATAAACAACTTGATAAGGTGTCAAAAGAAGAAAAAACTATATTTTATATGTATATAAATAAATATACTAAACTAATGAATACTGATGAAGTGGGTTTATTTTTGGTAGACATAAAGATTTATATTTGTTTGAAAGACTACGTAGCACCTTCTGTAAGACTACGTAGCACCTTCTGAATAAGCTCGTTGTGGAGCTGCAGTTTTTGTAACACTTGCTTATGTTTTCTCCGCAGTTTCCTAATTTCCACTTCAAGTTGGTTTGCTCGACCTTCTAGGGTATCGGCTTCCTTCTTAGCTGCCAGATACTCTGCCGCTCTCTGCCTCTCCTTGTCGAGCAACTTGTTTAACTGGCCCTGGTCTGCTCTAAGACATGATAGCTACATAGGTGAACCAGGTAAGCTAGAATTAGAGAAAATATGTGACATTGATGAAGAACAGTGTCAGGGATCATAGAAAACATGGGCCTCTAGAACAATGATCATTGATAAGGTTTGGAGAGGCGTTCATTCACAGAGCACTCTAGCTCTTCAGCGGTGGCATCTTTAGACGATGAACTGTGATGGGTTCCCGGTTAGTGAGAATTAAGAATCAAACGGTGATTTTAGAATTAGTAAGACAACCTTCCCATCTAGAAGTAGCAAGTCAAGACCCACGAACTCCCCCACTTTCCTTCACTCTCCGGGCCTCCCAGTAGCAAAGATGAGGCGCCACAACAGTTTTCATACAACGACCAGACTTCAGCTCAGAAATAAGCAGTTCAGAATTTGTCATCGTCGTAACAATGGTTTAAAAAGAAACTAAAGCAAAGATGTTAAGAAGCGATGAGATTTGTTGATGCTTTCATCCCTATATATAAGATCAGAAACCTAGAAGAGGAAATAAAGGGAAATTAAGTAGGACGTAGTGGGTTTCATGGATAGGAGGAAATAATGGCCATGTTCGTTTATGTGTCGTGCGACCTGCGACCTGCGACTAAGATTACGTTCGTTTACGTGTCGCGCGACCTGCGACTTGCGACATGCGACTAAACCTGCGATCTGCGACTAAAACTATGTTCGTTTACGTGTCGCGCGATCTGCGACTAGTTGCGCGATCAAAATTTTCTTAATTTCTAGTCGCTGTTTTTTCGGGCGACTTGAATGAGAACCCGCGACTGGTCGTGCGATCAGTCGCGCGACATCAAAACGAACAACAACTTGCGACATACGACCAATCGCAGATCGCATGTTACGCGACATCAAAGCGAACAACAACCTGCGACCTGCGATCAGTCGCAGATCGCATGTCGCAGGTCGCGCGATAGGTAAACGAACAGAGCCAATGAGAAGAATTATTGCTTTGTGTGAATGCAAAGTGAAGCGTTTCAATTGAGGTTTTGCAAATTCGGCTAGAGTTAGGTAACTGATTCGACGACGACGACGGTAAGAGATGAGGTAACTTTTTGGGCTTAGAAGAGCAGAAAGCCCACAAAATTGTAAGAAAAGCCAGGAAACATACAAAACGCACGGAAACAATAGAAGAAGATTAAATGAAACGCAGAGTATCGTTGGCCAGGACACGTGTCGATCTCTCAAGAGCCAAATTTGTGACGTGGAATCATATGTGGCATACCCTAAGAGTAAAAGAACTCTTCTTTTCTGGGTTCTTATTAGAACGAAGATTGATATCTTCTATACCAATCATTAGGCCTAAGACTTATTATCCGAGATCCGGATTCGATCCGAGATCCGCTCCGGATCCGCTCCGAAAATAGGATATCCGGGGTGCCCGGATCCGAATCCGGATAGTAAAATCTTGGATCCGTCCAAACCGGATCCGGATCCGGATATCTTAATTTTTAGGTCCGGATCCGGATCCGTACTTTTAAAACACATTAACTTTTTAAATTTCATTAATATTTATACTTTATATAATAATATTTATACATAAATTAATTTTGTAATATTATATTTTAGTTTTTACAATATTATAGACATATATATATATATATATATATATATATATTTATAAATCTTGTATAAATATTTCATTTATGTATTATTTTAAAAATTTTAGTTTTAAAAAAAAAAATTATTATTTTTAATTATTTTTGCAGATCCGAATCCGGATATCCCGGATAATAGAATATAGAGACGGATATCCGAAATCCGGATATCCGGAAACCACGAATCCGGATCCGAATATTAAATCCACGGATCCGACGGATCCGGATCCGGATACCCTAAATTTCCCGGATATCCGGATCCGTCCCAGCCTTACCAATCATCAAAATAATGTAGATTAGTTGAAGTATATGTTTTATTTTTGTTGGTCGGGATTGAATATATTATACGTGTGATGCTAACAGTTCACTCGCCTATAACGCAGAGTTCAAATAAATACAAACGCACTACTGCAAAAGACAAACAAATTATTCCAATAAGATGCCAAACTCTCGTCTTATCTTCCTTTACACTAAAAGAGACTTGTGTGGTTCAATCTATAGTGTTGATACTATATCTAATTTTTTATCTTAAAAAGACATTAATATCTATAATTACACAGTGATTTAACCACTAAACCAAACCAGAAAGACTTTGATACAATGTTCAAGCAACGGTGGCTTTGCTTTGGCAGCAGACATTGAGGACATCATCTAGAGATGGATGATCTCCGGTACCTTCGTCTTTACGACCATACAAGAGCTTCTTGCCTTTGAAAACAAACGTACCTCCCTGAGAAGAAGAAGAAAACGGAGAAAATGATCAAACAAAAAAGGTAAACAAAGCAGACATGCTTTATCTGTTAAAAAACTTGTCTTGCGAAGAACAAAACCTGTTGCAACACACTGCTTCTGTCTTCAGGAGTGGCTTGTATGGTGTAATTTTTTGTAGCTTCTCGTATCTCGTCAAATCTTGAGAAGACCTTCGTCTGTATATTATTAAACAAAGTTTCAACGAGATTCAAAGGTGGAGTATTAATATACAACCAAACAGTAAAAATGTTGAGGCGGTTTCATACGCTAGCTGGGTTGAAGAAAGTGCGGCCTAAGCCGTAGTATAAACCAAGAACATCATATGCCTGCATATTTTTAAGAAAATAACACCACCTTCGACACAAAAGATAATCTATAAAAAAGAAAGTAGCTTTGTAAATTTTCTTATTTGCGTTACCTTGCGCTCAGGATCCGCGTAAAGACATTCCATTGGAAAAGGTAACTAAAACAATGAAAACAAACACTGTTATAAAGACTTATTGATCTCCAGTTGATTAATAATGAGTTGTGATGATGAATTGAAATTCTCAATATATCGCAAACTTCGAAGTTAACTTAATACTATCATCATTGACACAAGCCTAATGCAATGCCACAAACGTTAATTAGGATTGTTCTGTAACCAACCACTAAGCTCTACCTCTTTTTATCAATCTTATGAATATACGCATAACATACATCCAAAGAAAAAGTAACCATAGGGTACTGCGACAGTGTATGCATTCCAAGAAATCAGGCAGAATAAAAGATTACCCGAGTTGCAAGTATACGAGCCTTGTCAGGAGTTCCAACACCAACAGCAACCAGTTTAACACCAGCCGCATCAAACCGGGGTTTCGCCTCTCTCAATGCAGTAGCAAGCTCCCAACTTTCATATATACACAAAAAAATTAAATTCATGAGAAAGATTTTGCAAGCGTTCTTTTAAAACGTATTCAAATCTAATTTACCAGCAAACGCATCCGAAATGCCTCAAAAGCACAACAGCAGAAACTCCCTGCGTATTCAAAAAAAAGAAAATCACAAGAACTCGTTATATGCATGTCTCAGATTCGTTTTCTTGGATAACAAGTAATTAGCAAAGATACATACATCGTTCTGATCCAAGAGATTGCTGAACTTCACTGGCTGGCCTGAAGCAGTAAAGATTGAGACATCCCCGAGGATCTCGCCGATATCTTCTCTGTAATCAGCGACTCCCGTGGAAGCTCTCGCGAGAACTACAAGAGGTCTAGAGATCGAGGAATTGGATTTTAACCTGGCGAAAGGAGCAGAAACAATGGAAGATGAAAAGCTGGATGATGATCGAAACAAAGGTTTAGAGCAGATGGGAGAAACAGAGGAACGAAGAAGCTGAATGGAACTTGGAGTTCGTACAGAGAGAATCGCCATTGTTTCAGACAAGAAACCTGATTAAAGCAGTTTTGCGATGGGAACAAAAAGGAAGACATGAGATGGAAAAAGTACACACGTGGCGAAGAAAAGACCGAGTAAGTAATGAGCCCATTTAAAGCCCATTTGTGTTGGTCCAACTAACTTCATGAGTTCATCATCGATCTAACTCGGTTATTCATTCGGTTTATGTTTAGTTCAACTAAGGCCCATTAAAAGAGATATACCATGATTGGTGAAAAAAAAAAGAGTTAAAACATATGATTTTTGTTAGTTGTTAGTTGTTACACTTACACCCAAATCTCATATAGCTATTTTCTTCACATTAGTTGTTACAATTACACCCAAATCTCATGTAGCTCTTTTTCACTTCTTTCAAATGGTCACAGAACATTTCCCAGGAGATCAATCCCTTATCTATTAATATGGAGGAGCATTTTGAATAAACAATTAATAAAAACTTTGACTCGCCACAGATTTTCTCAGCAGTCTCAAGTCTTAACTAACGGATTTTTAATTACCAAAAAAATTACAACAATTATCACTTGTGTTGGAATAATCGTATCCCTTGATCCCTTTAAGCCATTTTTGTGTGTTTGCAAATACCTTTTCCAATTGGTAACCGTTCAGATTTTATTTCGAGACAAGAGCTCTCACATCAGTGACATCACTTGTTGCAATGACCATGGAGAATTGTTCATCTTCAGCCGCAAGTAACAGGATAAACGTGTATTATTGGACAAACAAACAGTTAACAGTTAAAAGAAAACGATTCACTTGTCAAATCATCCCTTTCTTTTCAATCATTCATCATCCACCCAATAAAAGAAACCATGTTAAGAAAAAACTTTTAATTCCCCTCCATTCCAATGTACAAATACGAATTTAATCTGATATATTTCTTAAAATACCCAAAGATTTGTCAAAAAAAAAAAATCCATTATTGAATCGTTGGTGCAAGCTTACATTTAGAAATAAACATCGTATCCGAATAATGCAAACTACAAAGCTTCAACAACTCAGCTGAACGTTGCTTCAAAGCTGGATCACATCCACTTTGTATCACAAGCAGTAGTTTAGCAGCCAAACCAAGTTCAACCGCAAGAGACGAACACTCTCGAGAAGCTAATCTGCAAACCGACCAAAGAATCGAAACCGAGTAGGCCGTGCACGTCTCAGATACTCTCATCAGCAACCTAACCGTATTGGGAATCGTGTTAACAGAATCTTTCAACGCAGTTACTCCTTCGTTATCCGAACACAATGAGTCCAAAACATAAAGAGCTGATTCCAAACACTCTGGTCCTAAACAAGGCAAGACGTCAACTAACTGAGGAACCGCTTCAACACTAACCATCAAGCTTCTAACTTGTTTATGAACCGAAATCGATTTGAGCAGGGCCAAAGCTGGCGAGACACCACTTCTTCGCCGTCTATCTTTAACCAATCTCATTAACCCGACAAGCAAACTGTGACTAGAAACAAGCTCTGCTCTGAAACCTCTCTCCTCGACCAACCTCCCGATTAACCTCGCGCAGTTAATTTTCGTTTCGATCGAGCCATCGTTCAACATGTCGACCATCAACGAGACCCTAGCGGGCTGCATCAGCCCCGCTTTCGAAACAGCATCAAGCTCTAAATTAACCAAAATCGCCACAGCTTCTGATCCAACGGCGTGGGAAGTAAAAGGAGTCAAAAGAGAAGAGATGACAAAGACTCCACCTTCGTCAACAACACTCTTCTTAGCGATCTCGTGGGCCATCACAACTCCCTTAAGCTCGCTCAAAGCGTGAACTTTCTCTTTCCCTTTCGCCTTCCTCAACGCCCCCACGATCTCGATCACTCGCCCCTGAACATCCTCCGACCGTTTCTTCATCATTACATACTTTTGCGAGAACCAAGCGTGGATCAGCTGGTGAAGCGTCTTGTTCGGCGTGACGGCGTCGTCCCAGAGCTCTTGCATCGTGGTGGGGCAAGTGCGGTGTCCTAAGCTAAGCCATTTGAGGATGTTGGACCTCTCGTAGGTCTGACCGGTGCAGAGCGTGACTGGATCTTGCATCGGCTCTAGAGAGATGGGGCAGATGAAGACCGAGGGTGTTTCTGGTAATTCAAGGTTTGTGATCATCGTTTTGAGATCTAGTTCGTTCTCCACCGCCGCGGTTTTGACTTCTCCGCCATCTCCGCCGCCGAGGACGCCGTCTTTGACCGCCGTGTGTAGATCTATGACGTGGCCGTCGAAGCCACCGCCTTTGAACGGCTGAAACATTGGCATTTTCGATGAGTTGATTGAGAGTGAGAGCTCTGAAAGGGAAGTGGAGTTGGGAGGAATTGAAGAGGAGACAGAGCTGAAGAAACTCACGAAGAAGAAGATGGATAAGAATGGATCTGGTCTGGTGTTTCGTGAGAAAACAAAAAAATTACTATTATTAAAGTAAATAGACAAAAAAAAGGGAAAGCTTTTCTTTTGGTTTGGACCAAAGACTCTCGTTTTCTCTGTCTTAAAGATTCGGGTTGAAATTTTTTTTTTCTTTTCTTTAAACTAAAAAAAAAACACACAGGCTCATGTGCACCACACGTGCAAAAGCTCAAGTTTTTATCTATGGATTTAACAAGATAAACAAATTTATTCAAACTAGTTGAAGTAATTAATGTGGTCTCGTTGATTTATGAAAAATTTAGGGTAAAACTAGAATGACGTGAGCAGTAAAAAAACCAGTCTACACTTACTTACCCACGAGGGAGAATAACGCCTACTGGTTAAAACACGTGCAACGATAATTACAATGCCTAATTTCACTCGAGTCTTTTTGTATTGTAACATCAGCTTAACACAAATCATTAGCCTTTATCGATAGTATTTGTAAAGGGAGAGAGGAATTATTACTGAAAAAGGTAGAAAAATATCCTAACTATTTAAGCACGAAAAGAGAATGAAATAAAGAACTATGGATGTGGGGCCCACGACATGCAAAAGCTCCGTCTCTGTATTTTGCCTTTGACTGGTCTGTCGCCACTTATACCCTTCCAAGTGTCCTTTCATCGAGATTATGTTTAATAAATTACTGCTGTTTGAATGTTTTTTGATTAAAGAAATTACTAAATGAAGATAGTTTTAATAATAACAAGCGAAAATTGATGGGAGTGTCAGCATAGATCTGAGCCCATGTGCTGTTTTTGTTGGAGTTCAGCCCTGTGCCAGAAATGCAAGTGCTTGCTGTTCAAACAAAATTTTAAATAATAAAATTCAAATCAAGTATTTTGTATGTATTTATATATAAATACTATGGAAACCGAATTGAGTAAACATAACACGGTCTCGATTTCAGTCTCTTTCTCATATATAACATAGACAAAACAAAAGCACAACTATATAAGCAACGAAAGATTCCAATGTTGTTGATGTTTTATTTCTTTAAATAAGTTTTCTAGTCAAACTAGTAAACTTAAAGAGGACCAGCAAGAGATTTCATTTGATTTGACGTTTTTGCAATAAAGACTAATCCATGTGAATTTCAGATTGATTGTGATATGTTTTGACGTGTTTGCAATAAAGACTAATCCATGTGAATTTGAGACTGATCGTGATGTTAACACACATGATTAATAACCATAAGCACAGGCTGTGTAGGGTTGGTTATTCTAAATACTTTTTGGATGAATATAGCACATAGTATATCAACATATTACCTCTGTTTCATTTTAAATGGTGTTTGAAGTTTTGTTTTTGTTTCAATTTAATATATATTTTCAAATTTAATATTATTGGGTATATTTGACCCATTAAGTTTTATATTATAATCTTTTATTCGTTAAATTTTATTTAGTGCTATTTTCATACAAAAAGAGGTAAAATAAATAAAATAAATAATTTATTCATAAGTATATAACAACTTTAAACATCAACTAATAATTTTGAAATATATAGAGAATTATAGACATTGGGTCCCGGACCAGGCCAGAATACAAAAGGAAAAAGCCTAAACAATATAAATGAGAGGATGGGTTTGGTTCACAGCCCATGAGTGCATGGTAGAAGATTGGGCCGTGACAAACTGGTTTATCACCGAAGAAAACGATCTTCCCGGACTTCAAAATCGTTTTCTAGGTCTACGGATTATGATTATGGGTGCAAAGACTAAGTTTGTTCAGTGCCCTGATGGTGAGCTGCAGAAGAGGAAAGAGGTTGTGCATTGTGTGACGCTTCCCGAGATTGATGTTATCAACAGCACGTATATAACATGACTCTGAGTTTAGTTGATTTGGTGAGATGTTGCTTCCTTGCTTTACACGTTTTCTTAGTGTGATGCTTCATACATTTCTTTTAGCTCAATGTGTAGTCAGGACAACCCTCTATATCTGTTGGAACCAAGATTAAGACAACGAAATGTCACCGATCCGAGTCACAAAAATCCGCGGAACGAACCAGAAATCGCCTCACGGGATCCCCATCAATCTCCTTGACCGTCTTCTCATCGTCACAACTCAACCTTACACGGATGAGGACATAAGGAAGATATTAGAGATACGTTGCGTAGAAGAAGACGTTGAGATGAACGAAGAAGCGAAACAGCTTTTGACTTTGATTGGACGCGATACTTCTCTGCAGAGGTATGCGATTCATCTTATAATGATAAACCTCTATTAAAGGTTATAATTGTTGATCACAAAACTTAGAACACAAGTAACTTTCAGGCAAATTTCTCTGCCTTTTTCTTTTTGGCTTTTTGATTTATATAGAAAACAAATTGGAACTACACGTTCCTACAAACTTGGAAGCAAATGCATAATGGAAAAGATAATGATGGGAAAGTGATTCACGTTACTTGTTCCTATCAAATAGAAAGTGAAGTAGTGATCTAATTATTTGCATAAAACATAAATAAAAAGAGAAGACTAAGTCTCAAGACTTAACCGTTGAACTTTACTTTGAATTTCTTGTGCTGATGAGTCTTCCATAGTTAGCCTTATTTGCTGACTCATCATATAACCGCGGTTGCTTTGTCTTGCAAGAAACGGAAAGGGAAAGTCGCGGAGGTTGAGGATACACAGAGAGTTAATAGATTGTTCTTGGTTCTTGGATGTCAGAAGATCGATGCAGTACCTTGTGGAGTATCAGGTTCAGTATATGTTCAGCGAAGTACCGAGTCAAAGTGATGAAACTGCTGGTGGAGACGAACATGTTGATGCTATGCAAAACTAAGGAACCATTTTATGTTTGGTTTTCACAAGTTGTAACTCGTAGTGGACTATAAGATATGGATCCGTTTTGTAACTTACAAGTGATTGCATTGAATCATGTAGATGTTTTTACTTTGATGTGGATTGTAAGAGTTAGATTTTTGTTTCAAATACATATGTGAACGTTAAATTTTTTTACTTAGATCGTACTAATACTCAATAGTAAAGTAAGCGCATCAAATGTAGATGATGAATATGTTGTTTAAAAAACAACTCGTTGTCTCTACAAACGAAAAACTGTAACGAATCTATCGAAAGTAAGAGCACCATTAAACCAGTATCCCAAGTGGGATGCTTAATTTTTTTTTTTTTTTGGTTTTTTTTTCTGATTAAAAAAAAGAAAAACTAACCAATCGTGGGCCGCGAGGTGTCAGCGGAACCCGCGAAATAGCTTAAGCATCGACGCGAAATCTGACGTCTTTACCGTTCCATTTTCTTTTTTTTATGGTGGGCTCTGCCAACAAGCACTCTATCATGCACCTGCATCGATGGTGCTCTCCAAGACTTGCAGTGTCTTTTTGGTACTGCTATTATGATAGATGCATGGTTTCTTAATCCGACGCTCTATAACGAAAACTATGTGAATCCAACGGTCACAAAACTATATGATTTGACTCATCATGGATGCTATAGTATACTACATCATACCTCTGTCTCACTGTCTCACCTTAACTCCAAATCAACACGCTTCCTTTGTAGAATCTGGAACAGCATTTACTATACATTTATTTCCAAAATTCGGTTTTACTTGGGGATTAGTGAAAGTTCTTTAAGGAACGTGAAAAGTCCAAATCATCTCATAAATACACATAGAGTTGACTATCTCTATTTTTAACAACTTAACATAGCATTACGGTTAAAAATGAACAGTTAAATACTAGTTAAGTTAAAAGTAGTGACCAGCTTCTTATCATTTCGTTCGATGGTAACATTGACCGCGTTGTACCACATCGTCGATCAAAACTCAAATGCTATGATTACGTGAATGTTTCATAACATTTAAGTTTCTAATGTTCACATGAATATTCAATAAACATTTCAGATTAATTATCAAACCACAAAATATGGACTCTATTAAATAAAACTGTAGAATATCATTTGCAAAAGCTAAAAACATGGTTCGTTATTAAATTTACAAATAATTTTAGTTTTAAATTATACTATACCATAATGTCATAAACTCTGGTCAGCTTAATAATTCAAGAGAATTAAGCAATCAATTCACTCGTTACGATATGCAAGATCCTTATAACATTTATTAATCTCTCATACTACAAAATAAGTTAATCTGTCATCATCATTAGAATTCAAGATATAATAAATATTTCTACCATCCTCCAACCTCTTTATTTAATAATCTCTTTGCTTAACCTCTGTCGGCATGTCTTTAATTTACAAACTCATCTCTGTTTTCTTTTATATTCTTCCTCTTTGTCAAATCTGACAATTCCAAAGGACAAAAAAATCGGACGTCACTATTTATTAGTAAAACACAACATAACGCTCGTCTCTTCTTTATATACTTCACTTTCAGACAATAACCCAACAAGAGATATTGCGTAAGATATCAAGAAATGGGGAATTGTCAAGCGGCGGAGGCAGCGACGGTATTGATCCATCACCCGGCGGAGAATAAGGTGGAGAGGATTTACTGGTCGGTGAAAGCAAGCGACGTCATGAGATCCAACCCTGATCATTACGTAGCGGTGGTGGTGACGTCACCGACGTTAAAGAGCGAGAAAGGATCGCCGTTAAAGCAGCTCAAGCTCCTTCGTCCTGACGACACTTTACTCATCGGACATGTTTACCGTCTCGTCAGCTTCGAAGGTATACATACATACACACATTTGATCTCTCTGTTTTTGTCCTTCGTGTTTCATATAATTAAATCTTTTATTAAAAGTGTTCATGAATATATATATATGCAGAGGTTTTGAACGAGTTTGCGACGAAGAAATGTGTAAAGCTTGGGAAGCTATTGAAAGAAGGAGGAGGGTTTGAGTTAAAGAAGAAGAAGAAACCTAGAAAGAAGACTGATCAGGAGATGGGTCGGGTCAACCCGAATCCGAATATGGATCCGGATCAGAAAAAAGATGGGGCAAATGTAAGTCACATGTCCATGCTCTACCTTGATCATTATAATTTTTTAATGACTGGCTCAGTAGTTGTTAAAAAAAAATTCTATAGGGTCATGTAGAATATTTGAAGTAGGTTTTAAAAATGTTTTAGTTTGGATCATGCAATATTTTTGTAAGACTTTTAAGGGGTCACTTGACCATATATGCCAATGCACATCTTTCACATGCATAGATTTGGTCCAAGACATGTTAAACTATTCTTGTCCCTACGGATGCTTGATTTAACTCGACCGTCTGTTATAGGTTAACGGAGAAGTCGATGGAGACGGTGTTATGAGGACGAGTCACGGAGGAGGAAGAGGAAGAGGAAGAGGTGGTGGTGGGTGGAGGCCAGCTTTGCATAGCATTCCGGAGTTTGGATCCTCATGAGAGAACTCTTCAAAAAAGCATAGATATTTTTAAAGCACTATCCGACAACATTGAAAGTTAATGTGTAAAGCGATGTTATTTATCATAGATGCTTTATTGAAGATCCAGTCTCAATAAATATTTTCAACAACTTGAACGTTTTAAATATTTGAGATCTTTTAACTTTTAAGAGTTATTCTCGAACGAGATTTATCATTAAGTTTTTACGTAATATCATAAAGTTTTCGATGCATGCAATCATAAGGTTTCATGATATTAAGATGTTAGACGTAAACCACCGGCCAACTAACCAAATGCTGATGCTTAAGCGGTTTAAAACAAACGGTGATTATTGGATGGCAATTGCTTCATTTGCAAAGGTAGTTTCTTTCTTTAAAATATGTTTGGCAATTCATTTGGTCGGCCTCTTTCGTCAATCATCATAGCTATGAAGTTAATAAGCCAATGACTGATACATAATTTCATTTGGTTCAGTTAAGCAGACGTAACGTAATTAACGGCTCAATCATTTTCAGTTTCTTTAATAACCCACCTAAGCCGGTATGCTCGAAGGATGGTGTGTTCTTGATTCCATCTCTTTATCTTTATTATTTTTAATCCAAAATATTGTTGTGCCCTGTTTACATATACATCACAGTTTGATGAAACATCATCATAAGAGTGTTTATCATCCTCATGATAATTATTGAGAAGTAGACTAGTAAATGACCAGAAAGCTTGATGAAATATCAGAAGAGTGTTTATTATTTTATCACCATCATTTCATATCATATTATTGTTATGGTAAGAAAAACATACAAAAAGAATCCAACCATGGATAATAAAGTTCAGAGATGGTAAAATAAGAAGTAAACCACGAGAGCTTTTTATTTATTTATTTATCAAATGAGGGTTCTCTCCAGAAACGAAGGAAGAAGAAGATCACTTCTCAGGCTGAGGATTGCCTTTCCACTTGAAGTTGTCCGAGTAAGACTTAGGCTGCAGTTTATGGTTAGATGAGAACAACCATCATAAGGTTAGGTGAAAACTTCAAACTGAAGAATGAAACAGAGAGAGGGAGAAAGTAACATGTATCTTCATATTATGCAATAGCGTGATGAGCAGTATGATGACGAGTTAAAAAAAAAAAAAAAAACAAATCAACATCCAGTGGAATTAGCTAAAAAAAAAGATAGAAACTACTAACCTTCAGCAGTGGGGTTTTGGGCTTCTTGACCTGGCATGAGACTCAGGAAGGTGAGAAACTCTCATAAAAATATGAAAAAAAGGGGAGTAATAAGAAAGAAGGAAAGAAACATACAGTATAATCCCAGCCATGACGGTCAGCAAAGGACTTGGCAGCATCCTCAGAATCAAAAGAAAGAGCGGAGTCACCAACGTTGGCATAAGGGTCACCTGTAGAGGTCCATCCCATCAACGGATTCTCCCACCTAACAAACATATCATTAGACTCATAACTGATAACAAAAGAGATTGAAGGAAGGAAGAAAGTTTGATACTTTAAGGTGGAGAGGAAGTTGATCTTCCATTTGCCAAGTTTGCCAGATCCTTGCTGGGTCGCAGTTCGAGCTGGTGAGTAAATTATCACCTGCCAAAGATCAACCGATCTATCTCAATTTCTCCAACAAAAAAAGACTAAGAATTCAATCAATCCCCAATTCCTGAATTCAATAAATTCGAAATGCTTTTTACCTTGCGGGAAAGATGCTCCTCGGGGATTCCCGAGACCTTACCGATCTCCCCACGCTTGTAATCCGACTCCACCACCGCGTCCGTTGAGAAAGGCCTAGCTACGCGACGCAGCGTCGCCGCCATACGAGCAGTCGATTGAGTAGCACGAAGCGCCATCATCACACAAATGGAGAAATCTAGAAACTCCCCCAAGAGCTTTGCGATTTTCTCTTTTTTTAATGAAAAACGGTGAAGGGGAAGGGGAATTTTCATTTCAGTCCTCAGTATTATATAAAACTCTCTAATACTCCCAGTTTGATTTTCTGATATCTAAACTAACCCCCCCCCCCAACCCACCTATCTAAATTTTCGGTCGTTTATTAAGCGAAATCACATTTGATCCATATGACACATCTTCTCCTCGAAGAATAACCTTTCGTCTCCAAACAAAAAAACTCTCCTTTGCTTCCGTTTGATCTGTCTGGCATGCTTCTTCTTCCTCAATTCGCATTTTATTTTGGATTTGATCCTCTTTTTTTTTGGTGTAGAAATCGCTCGAATCCACTCGGAGGAATGTTTTTTGGCTTTGTTATAAATTTTTGAAAAGCTTGGATCTTTGTAGATAAGAACAATGGCTTAGATGTTGTTTAGCCCTTCATAGTTTTGATGGTGTTTTCATCTCTTTGCAGAAAAAAAAAAAAAAAAAAAAAAAAAAAAAAAAAAAATAGAGAGAGAAAAGTTCAAAACTTTCTTGACAAGTTGTTCAAATGGGTGCGCCAAAGCAGAAGTGGACACCGGAGGAAGAAGCAGCCCTTAAAGCTGGTGTTCTTAAGCATGGCACTGGCAAGTGGCGTACTATTCTCTCCGATCCTCACTTCAGCTCGGTTCTCAAGTCTCGCTCTAATGTCGATCTCAAGGTACTACTAAAGACTTCTCTGCTTTTGTTTTGACTTTTGTGATTGGCGGATTAGTCTCTTGATATTTCAATAGCGTAACAGGACAAGTGGAGAAACATAAGTGTGACTGCGTTGTGGGGTTCACGGAAGAAGGCTAAACTCGCTCTTAAAAGGGCTCTCCCTCCTCCTCCTCCTAAACATGATGATGATAACTACACTAGAGCTCTTAGCATTGTGCCTTTGGCCAACGGCGGAGAACAGACAAATCTGACATCGCCACGAACTCATGCTTCAAAGAAATCAATTACAAGGTTTTTGATTCATGCACCCCACATAAATTATTTTTAATGCTTTGTTCTAAGTTGATAAACATTAGATCTTTAGCTATTTGTTTGTTCTTGTAGTTTGGACAAGATCATCTTAGAGGCAATTACCAACCTGAAGGAACCACGCGGTTCTGACAGAACATCCATCTTTATCTATATAGAGGTATATTGTGAATCTAATGTTTTCTTTTAGTGTTTGCTGGCATCATTACTGTAAAATTTCAGGAGAATTTCAAGACTCCGCCGAATATGAAAAGACACGTGGCTGTAAGATTAAAGCATCTATCATCAAATGGACCATTAGTCAAGGTAAACACATGAATACAAACACTTTCATTACACTCTTCAGCATTTTCAAGTGCTTACTCGCTCTTGTTCTCTCACTTTCAGATAAAGCACAAGTACAGGTTCTCTACTAATTTCACTAGCGCAGGAGCAAGACACAAGTCTCCTCAACTCTGTTTAGAAGGAAACAACAACTCACCAAGACCCAAGGAGAACGGCGCCAACATTCTCACCAAGTCCAGAGCAGAGGGAGAGTTATTCATGATAAAAGGCATGACAGCGCAAGAAGCTGCAGAAACCGCTGCAAGAGCAGTTGCAGAGGCAGAGTTTGCAATCACAGAGGCTGAAGAAGCAGCGAAAGAAGCAGACAAAGCCGAAGCCGAAGCTGAAGCTGCTCAAATATATGCAAAGGCAGCCGTTAAAGCTTTGAAGTTCAGGATCAGTAATCATACTTGGTAAAACATAAAAGCAACCATTATGGGAAAGCTCTACATAACAGAGCAAGCCCTTACATATATATAGTCAAATCATTAATGGTTTCTTATATCAAAAGTTTAAATCATGTGATTATCTCATCACCTGCAGAGAACTCAAAAGCTTTCAATACCTATGTGTACTCTCTCTTTTTGGTCAGTAGTAAATCCGCAGTTTGATCATATGTATATGTTCATAACTCTTGAGATTCTGTAAAAACCTGAGTCTTTATTTTTCTGTTTGTAGATTGATCTGCTTATTTTCTGTTTTAATTCTTTCACATTATGTAATTAACTCATAAAACTGATAAAATACGGCTCTGAATAAGAGGAAGAAAACCAATCAAAATCTAATATACAGAGAACAGCAAAACAAAGACAAATCTTGTGTTTTTTCTTTTCACAGGAAGACTGAGAAAAGATCAAAGGGTTCTGTTTAGCTAGCTGACTTGGAGTGCTTAACAAGCCAATCAATGACTTGGTCAATGTTGGTAGAGTTCTTGCAAGATATCATGAAGCAACAGACTTCTCTATCCGCAAGCGACTTGAGCTCCCTATGCAAAACAATGAAGAGAAAAAACATCATATCAGAATCTAGACCAAGTTGCGTTTTCAGGTTTTTAAAAAGACTTACATCTCCTCGGTTAAGTCATCTTTAGACAGAGCTCCATGCTTGTCTATTTTGTTACCAAGGACAAGAAGAGGGATACCACTAAGCGACGTCTTGCTCAACAAATCATGAAGCTCGCTTTTCGAGACGCTAAGGTTGTCAGGATCAGCAGCATCAACTACATAGACAATGGCGGAAACAGAACGGCAGTAGCGTTCCCACATGCTGCGGAACCGAGGTTGACCACCGAGATCCCAGAGTTTGATGGTGACGCTCCCTTTTGTTACTTTCCTCATGTTGAAACCAACCGTAGGAATCATGTCTTCACTGTATCCACCGGTCTGAACAGAGGAAAGAGCATATCAATAGGGAGGTGAAAGACAAAAATATATATAGAAAGGAAAGGGTACGACGACTTATTACAGCGACAACGTTAACAAGTGAGGTCTTTCCTGCGTTTTGAAGACCAATCAATGAAAGCTCCATCTCTTGCTTGAAGAAGAGGCTGCAACATCGTTCAACAAACAAACTCTAATTCAGTTTTGTCTTTCATCTAAACCAATCAACCATTTAGATCCAACCCAATTGTAAACCTTAGGATTCGAATAGGAACTACTAACCTGCGAAGCCAATTGAGAAACGCATCCCACAAACCCATTTTTTTTTTATGATTCAGACAACTCGAAAGTTTCCGACAAAGACAGAGATTCGTGGACAAGAGATCGGTGGTCTGCTAGAAATTCTCCTCCACGGATCTCTCTATGGAAGCTTCTCTCTCTCTCTCTCTCTCTCTCTCTTCTAGATTTTGGTTGTTTCTGTCAAAATCGACACACAGCAGCAACGAGTAGCCGGCGAATTAAAATTAAGTCACGAAATCTGAACCGTTAAATCTGTGTAGGTCTGTGAGATAAACGGTCCAGATGTGATTTAGGGAGCAGCTGAGCGAAATTCATGGAGCTGTTTATTAGCCAATGAGAATAAAGATTCGATGGGACAGAGAGAAGTTCGGAAAAGAATAATTTTGGATCGTTGCAGGTCGCGCTAAGGCGGCGCGTATTAATCACGATCCAAGCGCCGTTTCAGCTCGTAATTTACATGGGTTTTGTTATGCGGGTAGTCTTAGCCCATGAGGGCATCAGCATTGGTGAACGGTTTTCAAAAAAAAAAAAAATTAAAATAAATAAAAGTTGTGAACTTGTTTCTTGGGAATTCACTCCAGTGAACCCGGATCATCACTGTAGCGCAGACCTCATGACACGTGGCGGCCCACGATTGGTCCTATTAATATATATATATATATATATATTTTTTTAAAAAACAAAAATCAAACAGAAAAAAAATAATAATAAAAAAATGCTTTGTGAACCCCTTCCATGGGTTCACTAATGCTGATGGTCTGATTATCCTAAAACCCACTAAAAGTTTCTTAATTTTTTTTGTCTGATTAAAAAAAAAAAAATTAAAAAACACATCAATCGCGAGCAGACACGTGTCAGTGGGACCCACAAATAGTGCAAGAAACCGACCAAAGTCGGTCTTTATTTGGTGCTTTCTGTGACCGATTCTTATGTTTGTATGAGGCCCACACAATACTTTTTCTCTAAAGCCCCTTTTAAAAACCTGCGATAATCCTGCCTTTAGAGCATGATTATAGGGGTTTCTTAAGAGGGGCTTTTAAAGTTATTGAGGGATTTAATTAAATGAAAAATAAATAAAAAATGTGTTATCGATTCTTAAGAAAAGAATTTTGGTGATCGATAACTAAAGGGGTTCTTCCCCCACGTGTCAGCTAACGAAAGCTAAATCATATATTTTCCAATTTTTTTTCCTTCTTTCTTTTTCTTTTCTTTGGTTTCTCTCGGCTTTTCCGGCGATTCTCTCGTGCTCTCCGCAGGACGACAATGGCTGTCGTTCTCTCCTACGCACTTCCAAGGTTGAAACAAACGTATTGTTTGTTCAATTGGTTTCCTTCGCACCTCCAAGGTTGAAACAAAGGTATTGTTCGATCCAAATCTTATCTCCTTTATGTATAAACTGTGATCATATAGGTTTAACCATCTGTAGTTTTATTTCATTCGATTGAATAAGCTTCAGTTGTTATATATGGTTTTGATTGTTATTTAGTACTGATGACAACAAAAGGCTCAAGCTTTTTGAGTTCTTGGCTTATTCCAATTTAACCCACCTTCATAACTTTTTGTAAATTAGGTTGAGAAAGTAATTGAAGTTGAGAAGGAAGCAACAAGAGAGTTATCTGAAGCCCAAGCAGAGATCAAAGCATTGAAGTTGCCTGAACGGCAGACAGAGAAGGCTGTCGAAGAGGTTAATCCCTTACTTAAGCTCCCAACTTGTTTTTGTTTTCTTAAATTGCATTTTATTTACTTAATTTCCTATTGAGCTTGAGTGGCGTTATGATATTCATATTCATGGAAAATGAAGTGGTCATTTAGCTTGGTTATAATTATTTGGAATTAGTTTTGCTGGTTAGTCATCTCATTATATCGCTTGTATAGTTGTATGTGATCTTACTTCAGTTTGATTGTGCACACAACCATCATACACGCACCAAATCTTTGTAGCAAAAGGATCCAAATTTAGATTCTATCCAAATCTCGCAGCTTGAGCAAAGTTTTGTTCTTTTTGTAGAAAAGGTCATACCCATTTTCTTGATTTAGCGTAAGGGAGTCTGATTAGTGCTAGTGAGACCGTAAAGATCCATGCTTTAACGTCCTTTTGTTATTTTCTTTCAGAATCAGCAGGGGGTTAGAGAGTAATGGGTTACATAGTGATATCTTGTGAATCTGCATGATTTTAACTATTATTTAGTGTATATATTAATCATTTAGAGTGCTATTTAGACATCATTAGGTTGCATTTCCATGCATAAGTCCATATCAGGTGTTGGAGATGGCATTTGGTGAGTTTAGACCATCTAGAACTTGATTGAAGGCAAAAGAAGTGATTTTGGTCGAGAAACGAAATGGAGACCAAGTGTCCTAGCGGCTTAGTGCCTCCACAGCGGCGTAAACGCCAGGCCACAAAGCCGCTGTGAATCCTAGACGACATTACCTCATTCCACAGCTAAAGTGTTGGAGCGGCCTATTTCCCAGCGGCCTATTGCAGCGGTATGTCGCGGCCACGAAGTTTTGATGTCAATTTGCGCGAGCTCACTCGGCCTGCTGCAGCGGTATGAGAGGCCGCGGCTAAGGAATCGTCAAGGCGTCCACATCCAAGTGTTGGAGCGGCCTATGTCCCAGCGACCTGACGACGGGTCCAAAAACCAGTTGCGACACTTAGAAAAATCTGCAACTCTGTTTTTACCAATTTTTACCCCTTCGTTTTTAAAGCACTATAAATACATTTTAAACCTAATTTTGGGACATGTCTTGTTTTCTCTCAAAATACATTAATACTTTGGAGAAAATTTGAATCTTTAGTAATCTAATCTTTTTTTCCTTGAGTAATTTGAGTCTATCTCATCTTCTTAACATGATTTCTCTTGAATCTACTATGGGTTTAAGTTTAATCATGAAGATTAGTGAGTAGACTCTTTTAGGATTCATGGGTTAGGATGATTAGGATGATTAAGTGATGATCTAGAATGTTTAGAGTAGATTAATATGTTTCCTTGCTGATTGAGTGATTTTAATGCTAATCTAGAGTTGGTCATTTTAGATTACAAATCTAGACATTTCATTGCCCGAAAGGTGTTCGATGAAATGTCTGAGCCAACTCAACATGCTCTTAGCTTACCCTACCAAAGACATTTGATGTTAGGGAAGTTTAGATAGTTGAATGATCTGTTCTTAATGATTGCTTGATTGACACAAACCAAAGACATTTGATGTTTGATCAATGAGAGTAAATGAGCATTTGTCTTGACAAAGAACTTGCTTAGGAATGTTATCTAGACTTAGGGAAATGTGTTGATTGAAACCTTGCAATTTTAGATTGAATCTTAGTCATCTGAAATCAAATTCCTATACCCATGATTCCTCCCTTATCCATCTGAAATCTTAGCCCTGTACGTAAACTCGCAAGGCGTTCCTCGTACGTGGACCTAGCACCAAATGAGAAAATCAGAGATTTTGCAAGGATTAATCGGTGATTTGTTTTCGGTTATATATGGTGTATTGGTAACAATTCCCTTGAAGCTCACTTGGTGTAGCAATAAAGGTATGTTTTATCTACCTAATTCGAATAAAAGTGATGGTATTTTTGTAGTTTTTTAGAAATAAGTTAAATGAGGGGTAAATTTTTCATTTACTTAGCATCTTCTTCATTAGGTTTTCTGGGTTTTTTGCAACAAAAACTCGACGGTTCTTCCAATTTTTACGAGTTTTAGATCGATTTCTTTGTTTTTCTTGTTGTTTTCAAGTAAACTTCATGAATCTTACGTAGATTAGTCGTTTTGTGGGTTAAAATGACTGAAATTGTAAGACTTTTTAGGAACTCTGATTTTTTTGGCCGAATTACACTAACTCGCCATGGTACTCAACCGTTCAACTATTTTCCGGGCGTTGACTCGCCAACTCGACCGAGTTTTAGAAGAGGGTCTAACAGTAATCCATGTTCGGAACTACAGTGCGCTAGTCGGACGGCAACCCTGAGCCTAGCGATTTACCAAAAAAATCAGGGATTAAGCGGGGATTAATTGAAACCTAGTTTTTGTACTTTTATTATATTTATATGTGTATATATATTAATATATGCGTAACTGAACAAATAATTTGATATTTTTAAGTGGCCGGGACCCTTGTACTGACGCCAATCAACCCTGTATTTTATTTATTTTCGATTATTTAATGAAGCTGTACAAAAGTCTCACATCGGTTAGTGAGGGGAAAAGAGGTGAAATTCTAATCTATATATAATTTCCTCCGTGGTTGAGACTTAGTGAAGTACTTCATAGTTTACAATTTTTCTGAGTTGGACCGATTAACCAAATAATGGGCCGACCAATCACTAAATGAGCCAATTAAGCAGTTTATTGGGCCGACTAACAGTGTGACGATTTTTTGGTACGAATAGGATAAAATCATTGCAGATAAGAACCAATTAGCGATTAGCCGGGCGCCTAGAGTTTTTGAACATGGGTAGTAATAGGTTATACAAGAAGAATACGTCACGTCTAGAGGGACTAGATGGATTCTGATTGGGTTTCTGAATTTTATTTACAAACTATGGGTATTCCGGCGCTACGCGCCGGGTTCGTACGTTTTGTTGTCTAATAAGTTGTTAAGAATTTGGTTGAGTAATTTGGTATTGGTTAGTGATAGTAATATATTTGTCTCTTTTGAAGTCGTTCATGGAAAAGATGAATATTGTAGTTTGCTGGAGATTGGGGTGAAAGTAATTCTTAGATCTGTTGGAGCTTGGGTTGAAAGTTATTGTTTTATAAGGACGTGGGTTCAGAGGATATTGCATGGGTACAGAAAGAAAAGGGTTAATAAATATAATATATTATTGATTAATTGTAGTTTTGTTTGAGCACTTTATAAGAGATAGCAAACAAAGCATAGAGATACAAAGTGAAGATCAACAGAAATCTAGAATTCGGTAGCATCGATCCATTATCATAAGGATACGATGTCATTGTTTGAGAGCTTAACTTGGTACTTGGTACATGCTGAATATACCAAGATAGATTTTATGGCATTGGTGATTTTATATTTGTGGTATGTAAATTTGAGTTTCTGATTTGGAAACGGAATGGTTTAATAAATATAGAAATTTGTAATTTTGAGAAATTAAAATATCTAAATTGTGTGAAAGGGATAGAAAAATATTAAAAAGAAAATATCTTATTGAAGACAATAATGACAGAAGTTATATTGTAAATGAGAACCCAATAAAGCCTTTTATTTTATTTTTATTAGGCAGACATCAGATGTTATGTTGCGTTTTGTTTTTCGCTTTTTAGCGGATAGAGCCGGTGTTGTTCTAAACATTGTTAATATCATAATACATAGAAGTCAGTATAAATAACACAGATCCTTAAGTTCTAAACGTATAGATAAAGATAATGCAAATGGTTGACACCTTAGAGTAAAAACGATCAAAATCAAACAAAATCAAAAATTTATTATATTTAGTTAACCGGTTCTAAATCAAACAAAACAACAATCTAGTATAACTGTTCTGAACTAAATAAAACTAATAAATATGAAAATTATAAACAGATTTGATTTCAATTTTTGTAATCATAGAATGAAAACAAAATGAACCGAGTTTTGTACCCCACGTTTCTCCATGGGGAAGTGAAGAATACCAACATCAGAATGAGGAACAAAAGAGGTCCCTGAAAGAGATACCTTGCCAAGGAAGGAACGTCCATTAGTAGGTCTGTTTTGACTATAAGCCTGACCTTCAAGAGTGAGATAGTGAAGCCCAATTTAATGACGGATTAAAGAATCCGGAAGACGTTACGGCTCGAGAAGGGAGTGGTGTTTCATCGGTGTGTGGGTTCGGCGAAGAATCAGCCAGAATAAGAAGAACGATGAAGATCCCTAATTCAAATGGGCCACAAATAGGAAACATGCTCAATTATTTAAAAAAAGAAGTGAGGCCCAATTCTAACACACAGCATTTCACCGCAACAGAACAGATCGCGCGTGAACCGTAGGGATATCAACGCGTGAGAAACACCATTATCACAGAATATCGACACGTGTCGCGAAATGCCCCACCAAGTGTCCTGAGATGTCGCATGTGGTAATACTTCACGTTACTGTCGCTGAGCGCATCCTGAAGTACATCTTTCTCACCAAGTGTCTCCTAGTACCCTGCAAATGCAATGAGTTGCACCACTCAGATCAATCTAAGGTAACAGATTCCAAGTTCAAAATAGAGAGAAAATAGCTAATGACTTACTGTTCCCAGTGACCATGATCTCCGGGTCCTTATAGTTCTCTTTGATGTATTTCAAAACTTTTCTTAATCCATCAGCTCACACTGGATATTTGGAAGTAGCCGGCTGAAACATCATCAGATAAAACAAAGAGAAATTATACCTGAGAACCAATCTTGTACCCATCTGGATTTTGTGCTACAGGTAAAACAAAAGAGAAGATTAGAAAGAAGAACACTAACCATCAAAAACAAACGTAATGGTTAGAAAAGCAGAGCATACAATGTAATTTGAAGCGAGAATTCACAGCTCGGTTTCTCTTGATCAACATTGTCCACATGAGCAACAAACGCAGAAGTAACTGATACCAAAAAAATCATAAGAGCCCTTCAGTTTCATCTTCTGCTCAGTGTAAACGATCATAATCTAGCACCAACGCTATCTTTCATGGTCAGAGGGTAGTCTCCCTGTGTTACTGATTCCAAATGCCTGCAAGAAACTATCAGAATCCAAACTCAAAAACGCTAATTTTTTTCTTAAAGACACTCACCAGCCTAAAGTGAAATCCAATGCTCTCTTCACTATCTCCTCTGAGCTGGACTTCTTCTCGTAAGGCTCAAACCACATTGGACTCTGGACTATACCAATGTTCCCATCTTTGCACTGTTTTGATATGAATCCACACGTTAGATCAATAGAAACTTTAATATATATTGGTTCTTAAAGAGATATCACCTTTGCACATTTCCTAAACTCTTCCACAGCTTCAGCATGAGCCAACAACAAGTTGTGACTTAAGGTGTAGACTTCACCTCCAACGCATTTCTCATTGACGTATTTAGAAAATCTTCCTGGTGCTTTCTCTGCAGTGTCGTATCCACCAAGGCTAGACTCATAAGGCTCGTTTACGGTAATCCAATGCTTCACTCTATGACCATATTCACTGAAAGCAAATTTTGCAAATTCCCCGAAGTCATCCCTATCCATAAAATGAGTATACAGATCAATGATCAGTGCCTCGGGCAACATAAACCACAGACCTTCCCATCAATCAAATTAAGATTATTGTTGATATCAGAATAATCACATTCTTCTTGAAATTCACATAACGCATAAACAATACCATCTTCTCCGCAAAAACTTTTTAAGATCTCGTTACTCTCTTCAATAACCATGCGATGACTTAAACAAATTGGTTAAGCAGACAACGAAGTTAACCACTGTGAGTCCTTTCTCCATGAGTTCAACTACATTCTTGTATTCCATCCTCCCTCTCATCGCAATCATCTTCTTTAAGTAACCAACATAGAGCTGTAGAACTTCCTCCTTCATCCCCAACGGTGTATAGTCACACGAATTTCAGAATGGTTAGATGATCCATCTGATCAGTGGCCGCCAAGAGCTCTCCTTCTCATTTACTATGGGAAGAACACGATCTATGAATTCAGAAAATGTACGATTTTGTTTGGGTTCACAGAAGATGTGTATATATAATGTATGAAAATAGCTGAAACTGGAATGAAAGCTGCACTGAAGAATAAGTAGTGGGATTGCTTGAGTTATTGATATAATTGCAAAAAGTTACGGCGTCACAAAAGGGCAATAGGAAGCGCAGACGGTGAAACTGTATAACGGCGGATTCATTAACTTGAGAAGATTACAAAAAAGGTAAGGAATGGGCCAAAATATATCGGGCCACAATATGCTATGAATAAAACTCCATAATCATAATACACAATATTCAGTCTGCAATGTCCAAAAGTAGCATCGAAATGAGAGTGAAAAATATGATGACACGTGTTGGGATTTGCCCTTCCTTCTATGCTGATGTGGCTTAATGAGGAGAGACCAAAGTCTCCTTTATTATATAAGATATAGTAATTGTAACTATTAAAACCCCAAGTAAACCGCTCAAACTATTATTCTGATTGGGTTTCTGAATTTTATTTACAAATATAGTAATTGTAAACTATTAAAACCCCAAGTAAACCACTGAAACTATTATGTAGTCAGGAAAATTCTCAAATTCAAACTGTATTTTTGTGAGAGAACTGTCTCGACCTGGTTCATCATCCACTGAAACAAATGTCATGCTAAGAGTCTGTAGTAGTCTACAAACACACGACAACACCAATGTGATATTTTCTATACATTATCCAAGATTTAAATTAGTAAAACGACCAAAAACAAGTGTTATGTGAATGAGAATCTCAAAAACACTTTCATATGAGATGGATGTGGAATCTTTGTAATACACATTTTGGGCCGAGCTCATATACACCAGGTCGCAAACCAGGAGTCTGGTTATATATATTACTTACCTACATACTTTAGTATCATGTATAGTTTGATCTTTTTACCTTTTTAGCAAAAGAGAAAACAATAGAAAAAAAGAAAGAGTCAAATATAAAACCCACAGAAAATTCCCCCAGATACGTTACTCTATAATCACTCTCCTTTCTTCAATTTAACAAACAAAAAGAAACAAAACTTTTAAGAACAATCTAGCCACAAGCTATCCTTAATTACCTTACTAAGTAAGCCAAAACACACGAACAAGAAAAACATAACAATAATAAATAAAAATATAAGTAACATGATTTTCGATCATCAACTTCTCCACCATGACAAAACCAAGAAACATCGGAGTTCTGTCTAAGCTCCTTTTAACGGCCTTGATTTCTCCGATTTTAGCAGTTTCCAGTTTATCAAACGGTGGAGATCATGAGAGGTTTAAGAGACGTGATCCTCTTAACAGCTTTACGTATTACAACGGAAGTTTCGACGTTAGAGACAAACATTACTGGGCAGTGAGTCTCTCTTCCCATTTTGTGACTAACATTTAGGTCGACACGAGAATTAACATGTTAATAATTTTTTTGTCGCTCTATAACTAAAAGCAACATGAATTTATGTTAATAAACCAATGTGTATCATAGTTTATAATAGCATAATTAACTAATATTAACATAATGTTAATATAATTTATATCAGGCTACGGCATTTACCGGAATACACGGTTACTCCGTCGCCGGAGTGTTGCTTATTGCCGGCGTCTGTTTCGGACTATACCTAGCTTTCTCCGACAAAAGAAGACGCGTTTCTTCCACGCGATGCCCATATCTGGACCGTTACTATCTTCCTCTCTTTTTACTTCTCCTCCTCTTCATGTTTCTCTCCATGTAAGCTTTTTATGCACATGCATGTTTAATTTACTAAACGTTGGAATATCAATAATAAATGAAGAAAAAATGTAACTAGGGCAGCGTCAGGAATAGTTATAGCAGCGAACCAGAGCTCGAAGAACAGAACTGAGGAGATGAAAGAGACAATAGACAAAGCAGGAGAAGATGTTGATAGAAACATACGTACAGTGATAACATCGCTAACGAGAATACAGTACTTGTTGCGTCCGTACGATCAGAAAACGACTCAGCTGCTTAATGTCACTAGCCATCGACTCAGAAAAGGATCTCTGCTTATTCAAAGCTTTGTTCACACTAACAGTCCCACCATTGATCTCGCCATCAACATCTCGTAACGTTATATATAGCATCTTCTCGTTTTTGTTTTTGATCTTCTCCGTTTCAAATTCTGCTCTTTTGTTTCTCAGGTATGTAACTCATCTTATGATTGCATCAACTAACTTGTTTGTTCTGCTTCTGGCCTTTGGTAAGATCATTTAAGTCAACTCACTAAAAGTTATGACAACTTGATCATCTTTTATGTGCCCAATGATTTAATGATTTTGTCTTTTTTTACTATCTCAGCTCCTATCTTGCTTCATTGGCATCCTGGATTCATTATGTAAGCAATCAAGTTCGACTAAACATTTTTCTTGTTAAGTTTTGTAAAAAAAAAATATTATTTATGTTTTTCTTTCTTGTTTTAATTTGTTCCTGAAAAGGGTGATATTCTTGTGTTGGATCTTAACCACTCTTTCTTGGGTTGTAACTGGCTTTGATTTCTTCCTTCACACGTAAGCTTAAACAAACCCTAAAAGAAGCATTCCAAGTTTGCTCCTAATTTACCCTTACTCCTCGATTCACACTCAATGCAGATTCGTAGAAGACGTTTGTTCAGCTTTCAGTGGTTTTGTACAAAACCCACAAAACAATACATTGTCAAGTCTTTCCCCTTGCATGGATCCTCTTCACTCTGATAAAACCCTAATAGAAGTCAGCTCAATGATCCGTAACTTCATCACTGAGGTAAAAAATCATCGATCAAAATATTGTAAGATATTAATCCTCTATTTCTTGATTTTGTATTTGTCTTTTCTTTCAGTTAAACTTAAAAGTAGCAGATTCAATGCGGTCTTATTCATTGACTGGTCGGAGTAATACTGCATCGCTGATACCAAAATCTGGACTGGTATGTGATCCGTTTGCTGGACAACAGATTAACAGCTACACACCACAACGCTGCTCCAATGGAGCCATTCCAATAGGCGAGTTCCCAAAGGTAAGTCCTTTAAAAAAAATTCATTTATTTAGAAATATCTGATAATAGATCAGGTTTTGGGTCAGATCGATATACTATCGGACTCTAATACCATATTTAGTTAGATATAGAATTACAACATAAAACCAAACCAATTGACGATAAATTGATTGAACCATATTTGTTTATATATTACTTATTTCAACTTCCGATGTGAGACTGTTTGGTTAGATTTATCTTTGTAAGACACAAATGAACAAAATATATATATATTTTTTTGTTAATTATGTGAATCTCATTACCAAAATAATGAATCATGGAGATACAATTGGTTACGAAATAATCAAAACCATATGAATCTAAGCAGCTACTTAAAGCATGGATCTGTGAAAGCCTCCAAAAAAAGCTAAAAAAGACATTCACCGATAAAAAAGCTAAAAAAGACATTCACAAAATATCCTTTGTGTTCTTAGGTTCTTTCGAGATTCACATGCCACGACAAAGTTCCACCGGAAACCTGCAGAATTACTGGGAAGTTCATCCAGGAAGCAGCTTACCTAAGAGTCTATGCTTACAGTGACTCAGCTCAAGGGATGCTAGCCATATTGCCTTCTCTTCAAAACCTAACACAATGCCTTTACGTGAAAGACACGTTATCGAGCATCGTCTCTAACCAGTGTAAACCCCTTAGGGCTTCCATGTATCGGCTTTGGGCATCGATGCTTGCTCTCTCTCTTGTCATGAAGGTTATGGTGTTGCTCTTCCTCGCTAAAGCTTTCCAAGAGAAGGGAAAGAGTTTTGCTTGGTTTTCGATTTATCCAACTTCTTCTGGAAAAACACGACAAGTGAATATATAGAGTGGTGACTGGTGAGTGTGTATATGCATTGATTCTGTTTTGTATTTACTAATTTTTTTTTAATAGTATTTAAAGAATTGGAAGTAGGACACAAAATGTATCAAATTTGCATGTAATAAGTGTGACTCAACAAGTATTTGTCATACGTTTTTTCATTTGTTTCCATTGAAGACGAGAGAAGTTTAATTTTGTCTAGTTGAATCTAAAAACAATTAACGCAAGAGAAGAAAGGTGGAGAACCAATGGCACTGATTAATTAATTAGTGGAAACTCTCGAGTGGTTTTATTATGTTGCAAGTAGAATTGCTAGAGACAGTAAATGGCATGCATGATCTACCTTATTGTTAACGTGATTCTTTCTTTTTTTGGATCAAATTGGTAACGTGATACTTATTGGTCACATTCCAACGGCTGAGACATGTTAAAATAATGATTTTACCATCGCATTCAAACAATTAAAATACAGGTTGATGATTGATTATACATGACATGAGAGAATACTTTTGAGCAGATTACAAGATATGTAAATAAATATCAATCATTATGTGACTTTGAGGAGTGTTTCTATGACGGCTTGGGGTATCCATTTTGGTCTAGGTAGGAGACAACAATATCTGCCATTTCAGGTAAAGATGAAGAAGAAGAAGAAGAAGAAAAACCCTTGTCTTTGTTGTTTTGTATCACAATCTGCAAAACTTAGTAGGCCAATGATTCAGGAGAACAAGAATAAATAGTATATGATCATGACTACAGTACATATATGTATACAAACCTCGTAATTCAAAGGTGGTTCATATGGATCGTCTATTCCTGTGAAACCTGAAGGAGAAATGATTTTCATGAAGGTATAGCTCAATTTAGAAGATCAAACAAGCTAGGTTAAGTTGAAAAAGATGCAGATGCTACCTTTGATTTCGCCAGCGCGTGCACGCTTGTATAAGCCCTTTGGGTCTCTAGCTTCACAGACATGGAGGGGCACATCCATGAATACCTAACAAAAGAACCAAAATAAAGGAAGACGTTAAATATATAGGGTTAAGTGTCCATGCTGTTGACTCTGCGCTATGAATTATTGCAAAACCTCAATAAAATCTCCTTCTGGTAACAATGCACGACAAGCAGCTCGTTCCTTCCGGTAAGGAGATATGAGACTAGCAATACATATTATTCCAGCGTCTGCAAACAACTTAGCAACTTCACCAACTCTTCTAACGTTTTCAGCTCGATCTTCTGCTTTGAAACTAAGATCGCTGTTTAAACCATGTCGAACATTGTCACCATCAAGGATATATGAAAGCTTTCCAAGATTGTACAAAGCTCGGCTAAGAGCACACGCCAGACTACTTTTCCCTGACAACAAAAATGTAAAGAATTCAAGAAGACACCTCACACTATAAGAAAATAAAACAATTTCTATCCATCGGAAAGTCGTAGAAAATGGCTTTTCCTACGAATTTCCGACAAATACGTTTCTTCATATTTATCTTTCAAGGAAAAAAAATACGTCGAAAATTTGTAGGGAAACACCGAAGCTTTTCCAAAATCCTACAAATTCCGTCAGAAATTTCCTTGTTTTTCTTTATAATGTCAAGCTACTCTTAAGAGAGAGATCAGCCACACTTAAGAAGCAAGCAAACCTGAACCACTTAAGCCAGTAATCCAGATGACAAAACCCTTTTGCTTAATCAGTTCTTGTCTGTCGGGTTTAGTGATGGGACAAGCATGCCAGACGATGTTCTTTTGCGTTCCATCGATTTGCTGCGTTTCACCTAGTTATAAGGTAATCTAATATTAGTCCCATATTAGACCATCCGCAATGGCGGTTTATATAGAATCCTTAGTAGCTAATCCTTAGCTTTTAGTATTATAATAATAGTATTAACGGCAAATAAGCTAAGGAATGGTCCGTAATTAAGGATTAAATCGAGTTGGTCCTTGTTGACGTGGCATCAGCAATTGGGTGCGTCGAGTGAAGGGTTTCGCGACTACGTCTCATTTACTCTCAACACGCGAAAAAAAATTCAGAGGAGGCGACAAGGCGATTTTGCTCTCGAAGGTGAAGAACATTAATCGAAGGGTTCTCGACGGTAAAGAGGATAATCGAAGGGTTCTCGACGCAATCGAAGGTAAATCGAAGGGTCCTCTTGTTGATTTATGGATTTACGCTAGGTTTCATGTTGTTTTCCTCGAAAATTAGGGTTGGGATTTGGGTTTTCAATCGATTTATAGAATTTTTTGAGAGAAGTTAGGGTTTGAAAACGGTTTGTGTTTGAATCGATTTGGGGATTATTTTCTTTCTAATCAAGGTTTCAAAACGATAAGGGTTTCAATCGATTGGGGGATATTTTCGTTTGTAGTAAGGGTCTGAAAACGATTAGGCTTTCAATCGAATCGGGTTATACAGTGGAGGAATCTTCTTCTCTTATGTTCTCTGAGTCTGTTGAGCTTATACAAATGTTGTCCAAATGTGCTTTGATTCTGTGATTTGTATTAACGACTGTGTTGCTCTGCTTTCAGGTTAAGAAAACATGGGACGATATAGCTACAGCCAGCCTTCATCATCAGAGGAGTATGATATAGATTTAACTTCGCTTCTTCAAGCTGAAGCTGATCTCTACGCGGACGAAGCTGAGAGTAGCCACAATATAGTAGAGCCGGTTCAGTACCCTCCTCAACCTGAGAGTGATGATGGAATCCCCAAGACCTACTACTATGGTGGTGAGATTGTTGTTGCAACAGCTTACACAAGCAAAGAACCAGGGAGAAGGTACTTCACTTGTGAGAATGCGGATGATGGAGACTGCCATGTGTGGAAATGGTGGGATGTGGCGGTCATGGAGGAGTTGCGTGACTATCAGAAACAACTTAGGGAGCTTAAGGATCAAGCTAATGAGAGTGACGAGAAGCTGGTTAAGGTAGAGAAGACTGTCGGGGAGTTAGCTAAGAAGAAATCTGGGATTGCAAATGGCTATCCATTGGTCGTTTGTGTGTTGCTTAGTGTATTATTTCTAATATGTATGGTGGTCATGTTCAAGTGAGTTGAAGAGAAAGACAACGTCCTAACAGAGAGCCTGGTTAGTTTCGTTCCTTCTGGTTCTTATTTTTTTTTTTTGCATATTTTTGTAAAATTTTTTGACTATTTTATCTCATGTCTGTTCAGGAAGAGCTTCAAAGGATGAAAATGCGAGTGGCTGACCTTTAGAAGGTAATGTACAAACAACTTTCAACTCTCTTTTCTTTGAGTAATTAAAACATAGAGTAGTTGTCATTGCATACTAGTAAATGTTAGACAATTGATTCTATAGGGATAAATAAATAAAAGAAACTAATCTATGAACTAGATTTTATTGATAGATATGTCAATAAATAATCAATACAATACTAAAAGGGGATATAAGCTATGGAGAGGGTGTCCACGTCCTCACCAAAAATCGACCAATAGGAGGTCAGATTTTCGCCACGTCAGCAAAATACTCGATCTCTCCAAAACGCGACACCTGTCCAGTCTATTACTAAACTCTGCGTTTTGTTAAATCAAACTCGGTTTCTGGTAGGTCATTTTTTTTCATCAAGCTTTTCGTCTTTCTTCGTTGAAGTCTCACGGACTCCTCCATCTCGAGTGCTGCTTCTCACGCCGTCTAGGACCTGTCTCGATGCCGCTGCGTCTCTGCCTCCCCTCTGGGCCTCCAACGACTCCGTGCTGCATCTACTCCTTTATGAGGGGCTCTGTATCTTCTCCTTTGACTCATTATACTATGCGACTCCATATTTATTTTCCTTCTCTATCTGTCGCCGGCAATGGTGGTTGAGCCTCTTGGATCTGCTCTGCTCTGAGGTATTTGCAGATTTTCCGTCTCTTCGTTTCATGATTGAGATTTTGATTTTGATTATAATTTTAATTTACTTCTCTCTTGCCTTTTCGTGTTTGTTAAGATTGAATCTGATTATATTCGTGTGTGTTTGGGAATCTGTTAGGTTATGATTTGATTTATCTGATATTCTTATTTGAGAGTTTGAAGATAGGCATGTTGTTCGATTGTTGATAAATGACATAACAGTAAATCAGATTTCATATTCAAGTTGAACCTACGTTGATAGGCTTGTAGCCATCACAAACATCATGAAGAAACCAGATAGGCAATAGGATTTGAAAATGAGAGCAGGAATAGGCTAACAGTGGACTTAACTTGCTACTGACACTCCTCAAGGAAAAAAAAACGTGTCATTGCAAGTTGCAACCATCAAAATTGATAAGTTGCATAACTTCATCACTGTGAATAGATGTTGAGCATTTAGTGTTCTGTTTTCTCTTGACAGTGACGTGTCTGTTACGTTGAGTCTGTTTGACTGGCAAGCTATATCTTTTCACAGCAAGCTAGAAAGTCTTCGGTGATCCTAAGGTTGTTAACAAGTATCAACTCCAAGATTGTAGGAGGTATTTTTGTTTAAATGGGATGACTATAATAGTTCTTGGCCTTAACGAAATCAATATTTTGCAGGGCATCTGTTCTTGAACGCCACATCAGGGACCCATATAACTTTCGACAAAGAGATTAATTTGATCTCAGTTTGTTAGTTTACTTATTCATCACATAATTAGCGAATTCCTGCACAACACTGTATGCTGTTTTCCATTGACATTGGCATTACTCCAGCATCTTCATTACTGAGGGGCTACACTAAGCTTGAGCCTCTAACCATAGCTGAAATGAGTTCATCATCACTGCCCAGCCACAGGTTATATAGCAAGCTTTATTTGTTATAATTCTTCCATGACTGTACTCTGTACGTGATCCCAAACTTTGTAAATGCAGGATATCGCCTTCATATGCACCGGTAGGGGCACTGGGATCAAGATGGACAAAGGCTGGTGTTACGTCTCTTTCTCCATGTGTACAAAGAAGCTTTAGCGGACTGTATCAAGATACAAACATTGTATGACTACGTTGATTCACTTGGATGCTAGAAACAGAAGAGTATAGCTTAATCACAAACTTTCCAAGAAGTATGGAAGAGACAAAGAGTCAATGTCACTGAAAGATGCAGGTTTGCATCCTCAGGCAAGTCTCTTCATTGAGATAAACTAAGTTTCAGATTCTTCTGTTTCTTTCTCCTTAAGTCACTCTTTTTCCATTTTTTTCATCTCTTTTAAAATAATTAGTAGTGTTGCTTCAGTGATCCGATGAACAAGATAACATATATACACATATATTCAGAAGTTGTGTCACATATTTGATATATTTAGTTCTTAAAATGATGAGCTTTCGCATTGTATTTTTTTTTTGGTGTTATATTGAAGACATGAAGATCATTCTTCGTTTCTAGCTGCAACAAATAATTCTTTACCTGGAGAAATTTTGCAGATAAAAAATGTGTTGTATATTGTGAATTGGAAGAGAAAATGTATGAAAAAATACAATCGGCTAACATTTTTAAAAAAATTAAAAATAAAAATATTGATGACAAAATAAAATAATTATATATTGGTGTTAAGCTAACTAAATGATTTCTAACAATGACAATGATACTATATTAAATAGTAAAAATTATAAGAGAAAATAGTGAGAATAATACGAAATGATTTCTTGGATAAGTCATCATAACTTATTACATCATTAATCATAATAAAATAAGTACTATTATAAGTTCGAACATTTTTTTTTATGCCATCTTAACATACGAGAAAAGAAAACATGATACATCAGTGTAAATTTTAAAAATTTATAATAAAATTCACATTTTTAACATTGAAATTTTGAACCATATATATTAACAATACATCAAATGCCCTATAAATAATTTTTATAGCTAACAATACATCATATAGTTATGGTTGTTTGTTATCTTTTTGGTTTAGCCTAAACTTTGGTAGTAAAACAAATTGTGGAATTTATTATTTTTAATTTTTTGTTGATGTGAGTTTGAAAAAAACACAAAAAGAAAAACAGGAATATATATTTCTCAAATGTAATAATACATAAATATATAACCTAACGTATATTTGTAAATATTAAAAAATAACAATTAATATCAAATTTTTATGCTACTTGACTATTTTCCAAAAAAAAAGATAAAAAATGGCTTTTCATTTTCGATTTTTTAAATTATATAATTTGAGAAGAAATGTATTTAAAATCCATTAAATTCAAGATAAGCAAATATTGTGAACAAAGTAAAATATTTATATTTTAGTGAATTGTTTAAATATAGTATAACAAATGCATAATTTCAAAAACAAAAGAAATAGTAAAATTTGTAGTAATAAATATTGAAAATTATAATAAAATAAACTGAAATTTTCATTAAAATTTAAAATGTGTTTGTATTGTTTCATTCATTTGCTTACCCGCCCAATAAAACACTACTCTTAATGTGTTGGGTGAAGCAGAGCTATTGGAGGAAGCCGAAGGAGCTCTTTTTTTTTCTACTTGCAAGAAAAAGGGTAACATTGAGATGGCTGAAAGAGTAGTAAAGTGTTTGCTGAAGCTGGATCCAGATGTGCACATATCTAATGCTTTCTCTTTATGTGTTTTTCGAAGAGGCAGTTGAACAGAGGGTTTTCATGAAGGAAACACGAGTGAAGAAGGAAGTACGTGCAGTTCGATGGAGGTAGATTACAAAGTGATATTCCGTGTTTTTAACGGTTTTAAACTCGTTTTGGAGCAA
>NC_027756.1:6105582-6105802 GCF_000695525.1 Brassica oleracea var. oleracea
GAATTGATTTTTGGTTGTGTTTTTAGATGATTTTTAGGCATATATCATGATCAGGCATAGATCGATCCGAAAGAAACAGAACGGTGATCCAGGTAAGGGATCGGTCGATCCGGTATACGCAGATCGGTCGATCCGTGCATAAGATCGGTCGATCCTAAGAGTACGGATCGGTTGATCTCAGGTAAGTCTTGCCCGGTTTGATTTCACTCAATTTAAACCG
>NC_027756.1:6109214-6134829 GCF_000695525.1 Brassica oleracea var. oleracea
TTTTGTACTTGTTTTGTGTGATTTGTGAAGATTTGTAAAGGAGTTCATCTGAAAACCATTTGGAGAAGATCTTCTGAACCTTTACTCTGTTTTAATACAATCTTATCATGTTTTCTTCATCAAAATCGTTTTGTTCTTGCTTAGTTATGTGTGAGTAGTCATCTAGTTGGGTTTAGGGGTTCTCATAGGGGATTTCTTGATGTTTTGATTCATAAAACGTGTGTAGACTAAGGGATTACGTTTTGGTTCTTCGTCTAATGGATTTCTTACTGCTTGAACTGAATTGATCACTTAGTTCATGATATTAGATTGTTTGATGCACCGAAAGTGATTGTTTGAACTTCCGAAAATACTTTAGATGAGCAAAGTGTCCTTAACCCTCGGAAGTTGATGTTATTGCGCTTTGTGAACATATTGAACCTGTTCTTAATGCTTGTTTAGAAATTGAAACTCAGCGGAAGTTAGTGTGGAGATTTCTATAACATAGAGAATTAGCGCTACGGAAGTAGGTTAATTCTAATATCGTGTTTGAGTTCTAGAAGGTTCTTAATATATCCCTGTGTCTGTCATTAATTTTATCTTGATTAAAAAGAAATCCCTGAGAATTCCCAATGCCCAACGTTTGTTTTAAAATAGTTTTCAAATCGTTTAAATCATCTTTTTACAGCTTGTTTATGTTTTGTGACACCTAAGAAAATTAAATAAAAACCATCAAAAATATATCTTGATTCGCTGTAGCTATTAACTTGTCTGCAACTCTACGTGTGATCATCGGTCCCTGTGGATTCGATCCCGCATTACTACTGCGTACTTTACTGTGCACTTGCAGTTAGATAATCGGGTTAAAACTCGAGACATCACAAAGTTCACGAGTTTGTTATTATTTTTGCCGGAAAAGACACAATAGATTCTCAGAACATCAACAACAAATTCAGTGTCAAGTATTATCTGAATCTTTTCCTGGTGGACAAAGAGGATCGTTGTTACATCAAGCAGCAAGAAATGACGGCAAGAAATGACGTTGTACAAGCTCAAGGAGGAGACATTTTGATGTTTACAGAAAGAAAAGAACAAATAAGAATTTTTCAGAACTTTGTAAAGCGTTTTTCTTAAGATTTATTTTTCCTGTATGAAATTGGTTGGAGACTAGGAGTCATGAAAGTTAAACAGTTTAAGTTTGTTCAATAATTAGAATTATAGAATTTTTCTTAAGTTATCAACAATTAATTTTGTTCTGTAAGTTTTTTACTATTGCAAGTATAAGTTACATATGATAATTAATTTCGGTTATTTTATCCAACTTAATACTTATGGTTCATTCTCTACGTACACAAACGCTGATTTTTTATTCCAAGGTAAAATAGATAATAATATGATACTTCGATATGATGAACCATGGAGATTATATGAGTAATATTGAGGTTTTTACATAGCAACGTTGTGAACCCCCTCTTATCAGCCCCAAGACAAAATATTATAACCATAATTTCCATTAGTGAGCGAAGGCAATCATTGAATATCAACTAAAATTAATAAATTGTCAATCTTTTTTAAGAAATTCAACTACATTATTTGGATTTTCTTAGGAAAAATATAGATAGCTATTAGAAAATATTATTATATTTTTAATATTTTGTTTTGCTGCATGAAAACAAAAGTATTTGACATAAATTCAGGATTTTTTAAATGTACATCACTTTTAGATTTCAATTGTTCGTCATTTCACCACTCCCTTAAGAACGAATTCATGTACATTTTCTTATCACCAAATAATAAATTTTAAAATTTTAAAATATACATTGGTTAATTTTAATGTCCAAATAATAGACAGTCAATATTTAAATTTTTTAAATATACATTGGTAATTTTAACGTAAAAATTGTTTGAATTATATGTTAATATAACCATATATTTATAAAATTCAAATAAATGAGATAAAAGAATAATTGAATTTCAACTAAAGTTTAATTTATTTTCTTATTCAGTTTGTTTACCAAGTTATATGTATTTTGACAATGAAAGAAAGTTTTTTTTGAACTTTAATAATTTTAAAAATTTAGTCACCAAAACCAATACAAAATATCAAAATTTTCTAATAATTTATATAGCATTTTCAGTCTATGTGTAAAATATGTAGTCACATACAAATTTTATAATAAACTAATTAAATTAAAATAAATGAAAAAATCCGGGCGTAGCCCGGAAAAATCTCTAGTAGAGATAAACATGTATTTAGAATTAAAGTCAGAACTAATTAAAAGTGAAATGGAAAATTTTCCGAAGCTGATAAATGCTACTTAATTGGTTTCTACCTTCCCAACTCCTCTGAGTTGATAGGTTTAAATGTATGTGTATTGCTTTCTACCTTCCTAACTCCTCTGAGTTGATTGATTTTAAATGTAACTTAGATAAAAATCGCTTACTTAAAGCTCTGTGATGCTAGTAGAGTGACACATAGCATAATATAACCATGGATACCACCCCTGGTTTTGTTAACCTTCTCAGGAAAAGATAGGGAAGACTATGAGAGCATGTATCATACTGCACAATATGATAGTCGAAAATGAACGAGATGGATACAACACTCAGTACGATACATCTGAATTTGAAGAAAGAGATGTAACCAGCAGTGTGCATAAGTCTCGTGGTACAGACATCCCTCCAAGCATCAATGAAATGCGTGCCATTCGAGTTCAGGTTCGCGAGACGGAAACACATCACCAATTGAAGAATAATTTAATTGAAAATATTTGGAACAAAATTGGTGATGAAAATTAATAATTATTGTATTTTTATATATTTAATCATGTAATAAATAAATATTTAAATTTAACATGTTTTAATTTTTTTTTCTTCTTAATGAAAGTTACTCATGCAAAAATAAATATCTTATTTTTACATGTTTTTTTTTCTTAATGAAAGTTAATCATGCAAAAATAAATATTTAAATTTGACATGTTTTAATTTTTTTTTCTTAATGATAGTTAATCATGCAAAAATATATATTTTAATTTCACATGTTTTAAAATTTATTAATTTTTAATTCTTAAGGATTCCAAATTGGATAACACCATTGGACATACTAATTTGATTAGATTCCTTAACTATTTAAAAAAAAAATTATAATATTCCTAAGGATTCGATGCTCTTAGTGGTATGTTTGTTCATCGATGCTAAGACTTTTGTAACGTTCTGCGGTTAAGTCAAACCAAATAACAGATGAAACATATCTGAACTTTATGATTATTACCGGCATAATCAGAGGACCGTGATGAACTCGACTCATCTGTCGCCATGATCGGACGGAAGAAGCTTATTCGCCGTTGACTATGCCGGCCAAACTTCAAACCTCTACTAACGACGTGCTCCGAGCTCCGGGAATCATGCAACGTTATTCTCAGATTCTGCCCCTCAGATGACCGGAGCGATTCAGAATCTCCGAACGCAGGCGAAACATAGCACCTTCTCACACACCTCGTCACCGCCGCAATATCCATATCTCAAAAAAGTAAAGCAAACACTCTCGAGAAGCAATGAAAGTTCGAGAATTCAAAGATTTAACTGAACATGCTCAATGGTGGTGACTCTGAAGCATGTTTCTCTCCAGCGTATAAACTATATAAATCGATGTTTTGTTTAATGGCTCGTGGAAACCATGGTGAGCGCCAGTGTTAACGACGCATGCCCTTTGGAGCGTAACTGGCACGTTACGACATAATTGGCTTTGTCGGATTATTCACCTAATCCAATATTTAGAGATTGTCCAAATGTGTGTTTGGCGAGTTTATGTTTTATTGGTTAAGGGATGAGCGCTATCAATTGATATCAAACAAACGAGTATAATTAAGTATGGATTTATGCGTTACATTAAATATATAAATGGATCTTCTGTTTTTATACTATTGTAGATGCAGACAAATGAAACCCAAGAAAGAAAAAAGAAAGTAGAATTGTAGTATATTCTTTTTCTTTTTGTCAACAGTAGAATTGTAGATTCAATTTAAAGAAAAAAATGATTTCAAATTTGATATAATGATATGTGAGGATTATGAGATAATGACATCTGCTTCAGTAAAAAAAGAAACGTACCAAGAATTGCTTAGTGAGAAATAACAAAACCAAACATATCCCAAAAAAAAAAAGAATTATCCGTCAATTTTCACTGCGGGCCTATTTATTTCAAATAGTAAAACGAAAACTCTCGGGGGTCCTCTGCCGTAGAATTCCAACAAATGAGAGAGAATACGACAAAAGGTTCGGAGACTTCTTCAAGGTTTGAGAACAAGAGAAAGACCAAACCTTGGATGCTTGTCTAACGCCTTAGTGTCGATCTCACTGGAAACAGTCACTAGTGATTTGGGAACAACCTCGTGCTGAAGCAGAGCACCGAGTTTGCCATTGTTGTTGAGCTTAGCTTTCACTGTAGTCGTGTGATCAATCGCGTATAACCCACCAACCGTTATCGTGTTTTCATTGGTCGAGAACTTCCTGTAAACCTCACCAACTGCTGCGCTTCTCTTAGATTCGTCAAGGTGATGAAGGTAAGATGCTTTGATCGAGTCTCCTTTGTCTCCCCTGTAGAAGTTCAGATCATAACCACACACAGGACAAAGCTAGTGATCACTTTTATCTGAGATTTTGAGATTTTTCTTACAGTATTATGGAAGCGCATGCATCTGGTTTGGTCACACTGATTCCAGCGTTGTACTTGGTGAAAGTTTTGGAGGACGTGTCGTATCCAGCTTCAGCACCAAATGAGATGACTGGTGTGCCTAGAGTGGCTGTTATGTCGATCAACGGGTTCTGCTTCAAAGCTGCAGCAGCGGTAACAGTTGCGTGGTCGTGGAAGTATTGAGCCTCGAGCTGTTAACGGAATTCAAAAGATGAATCAAGTTAAGCTCAAAACCAGTAACAACTTCATACAAACAAAAAAAAGGTTAATGACTTTTTAACCTTGCCAGAGCTGTTGTCAGGGACTTTGAAGGAGGCAATGGCTTTGGTCGATGGGAGAATCTCGGTGAATGTGACTGTTGTCAAAATCTGCCACAGCAAAAACCAAATTAGGAGTGAAAAAAAACACGTTGCTAAGGGATGAGTTTGGTTTAAGATGACACACTTACAGTAGAATCAGTGTCGATTCTGAAATCGAAGACGGCATTCTTGTACTTGTATTGGGAGGTAACGTCAGCAGCATGCACTCCTCCTTTCTTCAGAGCAGTCGACGTAAGGGACTAAACAACAACGCAGAGACAATTAAAGAACATAAAGGCTAATCCATTCATGGAGTTAAGTTTCCAAAAATCAGAAATGTCAAAGCAACAAAAATGCTATTAGCTCAATTAACTCACATCTAAGAGGATATAATACTGTACAATGGAATCACACAGTAGAATCCTTCAGGGTATATAACTTTTGTATACAAACAAAGTCTAATCCAGAACTAATGAAATTGGTTTTCACAAGCGGATAAGATCGATCGGAACAACGGCAAAATGGAGCTCAATGCAATCGATATACACAACCACGCATCGAAATCGAAAAACGATTGAGAATCTGAGAATAGTATACGATACGATACGTACCACGCCGGAGGCACTGTATGTGGAGATGCTGAATTTCTGATCGGTGTTGTAGTCTCTCGTCAACAGATCTAAACACAAAATCGACAACGGAATCAGCTTAAACGCAGGTTAAATCAATTCCGAAACACCAGCGCTATGACTCAATGAACAGGCAGGCATCATATTCGCGCGATGAGACGAGATTGATAGAGGAGGATCCACAAGATGAGGTTACCTTTGGCTTTCTTGCCGATATCAGCGAATAGACCTGGACCTTTGCTCATGGTTTGATCGGAGATGCAAAGAGAGATCGGCGAAGAGATTTGGAGGAGAAGCGGTGAAGATAGAGAGAGAGAGAGAGAGAGGGCAATACGACTTTCACGAAATAAATAACTAATATTCTTTACTGTAAAAATAACAGCCTGTGGCTTTCTTTTGTGACAACCCACTCACAACCTTTCACGTTGCGAAGGGAAAAAGAAGAACGCCTTGTGGGATTTTAATCGCTTGTGTTTTCACGTCGCGACCCTTGGGTTCGATGACAATTTATTTCCTTTTATGTTATTTTCATTTTTTTAGCAAGCTTCGGCCTAGTGTCTATTGGGCTTTTAACTATGATAATGAAACTAAGGGCTTCTTGTAATACCGATGTGATTATCATAAGTCCCCATCAAAGTAACAACACCTGTTGCGCTTTAGCCCCAAGATCACTCGGCCCACCAACTTATTTTACGTATAATAAAATATAATATCAGAGCCAGGTTTCGATCCTGGGACCTGTGGGTTATGGGCCCACCACGCTTCCGCTGCGCCACTCTGATTCTGATTGCTTCGTGTGTATTTTATAGTCAATTAATGAAAGTTATACTTCTTTCTGCCTTGTCATTGCTGATGGGGTTTGTTGTTTCAGGCAGGTCTTACCGATTGATCACTAACTTAACTTCTCTTTTTATAATTGTTATCTATACGAGTATCCAAAAGACTATTTTATTTACATTCCAGAATAAACGCATAGAAAATTCCTCAATACTCTTCAAAAAAACGACAGCTTTTAGATTGGTTGAAGTGTTTTTGGCAGTTGAGTTGACTAAGTAGACAAAGCTCTTATTAGCAACGATGACCCCACTTTATAATGCAACAAGACGAAGACTAAGAGCCAGTACTCCATTTTCTTTTTATTATCGTCAACGAAGCCCAATTTATACTGCCTAGTGGACAAGTTTCACACACACTCAATAATAACTCATATAAGTTAATCCCTAATATACATGCGTGAAGCATGATGCACCTCTTGAGAATATCGAGCGTGTTAGTATTTTTTTTTTTTTGGTAAAATGTTAAGATGAGTGTGTTAGTATTATTCGTAAAAAAATATATATATAAGAAAAAAAGCTATAAGAAAGTTGTAACCAATAGAAGTTTAGGATCAACAAAACATAGATAGTGTTGATGTTGGTGCAAAGAACTGTCATCGTCGTGTAGTCTGAGCCTAAAGTCGCGTTACCGACTTTAACTATCCAGCCAAAAAATCCAACCATTACTATTACGCCACGTTGGCCTCCAGAAGAATCTAGACGTCTTTAACTAATCAGAGAACATACCAGATAAGCAACGGCAAATGCCACCACATTTCACAAAACGTAAAAAAGAGATTATACTCCGAGTGGCAAAAGCTTCATCTTTTATTTTTTTTTTCTAAAAATACAACTCCGAAGATATGGCACACCATATAAAGAACAATTGTCTTCCTAAAGCCCTTTTTCAAAAAAAAAAAAACAACTGTCTTCCTAATTTCATTTCTGATTATATTTTTACATTATACGATTTAAAGGATCGATGGTTATTGGTTATGAGTATATGACAACTAGTCTGGTCACTCTAAAGGGTCATTATACATACATTGCTGAATAGTAATCTTTTACTACAATACTATTCTAAGAAATTTCCCAATAAGTTTGGCGATTTCTAACTAAAAACAATGCATGGACTTGGTATTAATATTCCAAAATGAACAATTATATTATACTAGAAGATAAAATAAAGGAATTTAATGGATTGAAGAAAGCAAGAGCAGCACCACTTGATCACTCATAGCCCACGTTCCCACTCTCAATCCCCAAATTCTAAAGATTTCTAACAAAAATATATATAAATCAAACCAGCTCTGGAAACATACACAAGACACAAACACAAGACGTGCTCACAAGACATCACACACTTCACTCTTTCCTCTTCTCCTTTAGATATCTCAAGTCACATCTCATAACTCATAACCATATATATATGGTTCTTGAGACTCTCAACTCTCCTACTTCCGCCACCGCCGCCGCTCGGCCTTTTCTCCGGTATCGCGAAGAAATGGAGCCGGAGAATCTGGAGCAGTGGGCTAAAAGAAAACGTACCAAACGTCAACGTTTTGATCACAATCAAGAAAAGACTCCTTCCGAAGAAGAGTATCTAGCTCTTTGTCTCCTCATGCTTGCTCGTGGCTCCACCGTAAAATCTCCTCCTCCGCCGTCTCTCCCGTCGTCGGATCACCGTGGTTACAAGTGCACGGTCTGTGGAAAGTCTTTTTCCTCTTACCAAGCCTTAGGTGGACACAAGACCAGTCACCGGAAACCGGTAAACACTATTAACGGTCCCAGTGCCCAAGAGCCGTCTAATAAGACTCACGGTAACAGTAACGGCGGTTCCATTGTTATTAACGGTAACGGTGTAAGTCAGAGCGGAAAGACTCATACATGTTCTATATGTTTCAAGTCGTTTTCGTCTGGTCAAGCCTTAGGTGGACACAAACGATGTCACTATGACGGTGGCAATAACGGTAACGGCAGTAGCAGCAACAGCGTTGAAGTCATCGGTGGTAGTGACGTCAGCGATGTAGACGATGAAAGATCTTCGGAACAAAGCGCTATAGGCGGCCACCGTGGATTTGACTTAAATTTACCGGCTGATCAAGTCACGGTGGTGATTTCTTAACGTTGACTCCGGTTGAGAAAAAGTCAACTTTCAAGAATGGGGATAGTGGACGCAAGACTAAAGGGCCGGCCGTTTCTTACCAGCTGCTTCAGCTTGACTGACTCTGTAATGAAAATGATTGGAGTGGACTTGCACAATTGCAGACTTTCAGTTGCATTATTATTATTTTTAAAGAGAAATATTTATTCCTTGTTGGATTTGTTTATAGATAGAGGAAACAATTGGGATACTTCAATATTTTTCTTTAGAAAATAATAGAGAGATGGATGATTGGATCGTACACGTTATTTATTTAGTGGACTGTTCTGTAATACTGAATTTTTATTTATTTATTTTTCGTAAACTATACTTCATTTGATTCCGCAAGCAAAGGAAAGCCATTTAAATTCTGTTACTCACAGCTCCAAGTGATCTGTTTTCACAATAAATACCTGTCACAATTTCATATTTTTTAATAAGATTTGCAATGTTTTTTTTTTTGGTCAAATATTTGCAATGTTTCTATATCACTTATAAATTCAAGATGTGGAACAGTCTGTGACTTGATTTTGGTTTTATCGAACATGTAAAATCCTCACTAGTTTGGTAACAATAACCAAAATTCAATCCACAGATAAACCCGAAAATATGTTTTATAACAGACCTAACCAACATTAGTGTATTTGAGTTCTAATAATTAAGTTTTTCAAATCCAAATTATAAATAATAAACAATATATATGTATATTAAAAATTCAATAGACGAAAAACTATATTCAGCAGAACTATACAAGATTACCCATATGTGACACAAAACGATGACATGAGTATCTAACTCTCTTCGGGAGCAACCAAATATGTCTGGCGCCGGTAGCAGTGGCGGAGGTACTTTGTAACCAGGGGGGTCACATGACCCACATGGATTCTTCTAAAAAAAAATTCCTAGTATTTTTCATTTAAAATATAATAAAATCTTGAACATTTAATCTATTTGACCCTTGTAAAATTTAGTTATTGTTAGACTGACCCTAGTAAAACAAAATGCTGCCTCTGCCACTGGCTGGTAGACAGGTCTTCGGAGATTATTCCGTTGAGTCTCAGTTTGCCGAGTATCCCGGGTCAAAAAAAAATTACTTGTACAAGATGGTAAATTAGCAAACTTTGTGGGTCGTCATATTGTTCACGAAAAGGGTCTTCCACCCACCTGAGCATTCAATTATAAACCCATTTAAGGTTGAAATAGTCCTGCTTAAGAGGCCCGTATGATTGTTTATTGGGACTTTAATAGCCCACAATTGAAAAGGAGATATGCATACATATTTCGTTCGATCCTAACATGTGACTCGATCAGATGATTGAGAGTAATATTGTGCGAAAAGTTTAATATATGCTTAATCATGAGGAGAAATAAAATAAAGCAAAGTTGTTATAGGGTAGTAAAATTGATAATTACAAGAGCTTTGACCGTAATGATTCGAACATGTTACCCACACACGGAGGTGAATCAGCAAATATGCATGCATGCGATCTTGTTTGTCTTTGAGAATCTGCCTCTCCCATGTGCTTTCTCATAACTATGTTATCTTGGTTTACTTATTAATTCGTGTTATACTACAAGACATAGATCAGGATTAAACGATATTAACCATGAACGTTGGTTGGTGTAACCAAATGGTGGTAGCCTAGTGGTAATTTTTTGGGGCTTGGTGCGTACCCACATTAATTCTGGGTTCGATTTCTTCTGGGAACTAAATTATCACTACTTGGCCAATCTGGGCTTGAGTTTTGGTCCAAGTGGTTTACATGGTGGACCATAACAGATAATTTGTTATTCCAAATTCGGGTCAGGCAGTGTGGTACGTTTTCGGGTTAGTCCACTCTGTAGCTGACCGGTCAGTCTATAGGGTTTATCAAAAAAAAAGTTGGTTGGTGTAAATGTTTTCTTCATATGAAATATTGTTTTGCCAGAAATCAAGAAACTCGATCATCATCAGATATCAATTTTTACCGCACATATATTGATATATGTGATCTGCGTCTGTCTTTTTCCAACTACGTTATCTATCTTTCATTATTAGTTTAGTACCTAAAAAATGTCGGTATTCAAATTGGCAAAAATCAACATTAAGAAAATAAACTACTACTGACTTGGTATACATCTGTTGAAAAAAAATATACGAAGCACATGTGATATGTACTAATGTACAGTCTTTAGTCTTTAAAGTCCATTGACTAAAACAGTTGGAAGTAATCATCAGCGTTCCCCTAACCGACCAAACTCTTAACGATGCCTTATCTTTCTCCATAATCATGTGACCCCTTGATCAAAAAAATTCATCATTTGACCCTCAGTTTGATGTGCTCTCCTTTTATTTCAATGAACTTGTTTTTTTTTTTTCTAAATGAAGCTCCTATGTTTTTGTTTTTGTGTTTGTTTTTGTTTTTGTTTTTGTTTTTGTTTTTGTTTTTGTTTTTGTTTTTGTTTTTGTTTTTGTTTTTGTTTTTGTCAATGCCTTTATATTTTAAAACAATTCGAGAGCTAGCCGGTGATGTAATTATGGAAGAAAAAATAATATATCGTGCATAATGATATGACAAACACACATTATAAGCAAATAAACATGCTTTGCCTTTTTCTTTAATGGCAATATAAAACATGTATAGGTTTAATCTAAGTACGTTGCCTTACAAACTAGGGTGATGGCTGTCAGATTCTTTATATATATAGGAAGATAAACAATTCTTTTTACAATTTTAAATTATATATCTTATAAAGTTTGTGAAGCACATTCATGCGGATGCGCCGGAAGGTGACGTGGTACAAGCCCATGTTTAAAAAATATTAAGTATGATGTTTGTCTAGAAACATATATTTAATTGACATTGGATCCTTTAGGATTTCAGTGTTGGGGTATGTAGAAAGAACCAAAAGGAAGAGGAAAGCTAAACAGTTTGGTGTAGACATAGTTTTTACGTAGTTACTTGGTATTTTATGGTAGAGCATATATTATGGCGTGAAAAAGTAATGTTGCGTGCGGTCCCCGTTTGTCCACTAGGGCAAAAGACGGGTTCACTTGTTAACTATCGGCCTATCATCTGTTAAAGAGATCAAATCAATTTTTATTTTCTAAAATATATAATAGTGGAAAGATACTAGTGTCTGTCTCTTAGTTTTTGACTTTTTGGTCAAAAATGAAAGATGAGTTACTATTATCCTCATAAATTCATGTTTACTTTGACCCAAAAACATTGGTTTACTTGGTCAACGCATCAAACCAAACTAGTTGTCATAAATCCATGAATGACTATATTCATTAGAAATATTATCTTTCGAGTCAGAATGTGGATATTGATAAAGGAAGCAGAGAACAGTTTTACTTGTCAGATTTAGCTTGACTGAGTTTATAAATATACACTCATTAAAATCGTAGCTACTTCCTACTACTACACTTTTAAAGTCTTAAAAGTTAAAACCATTGGTTTCAGTTTGTATCCATTACATAAAAGAAGAAAAAACAACACATCACTGAGACAAATCTTGGGTAAAAATATATAAAAAACAGTTGTTATTCATATAAAATCAAATTTTTAATAAAGTTAGGCTGAGTGGTGGAGGCGGTGGTGCTGATTCAGAGAGTGGGGCATTGGTAGAAGAGAGAGAGAGAGGGTAAATAAAGGGGACAGAACATTCTGAGGGTTTCAGATTTGCACTAAGTTGAGAAAGGAGATAGAAGAAAACAGCTCATCTTCTTTGATCCTCTCTGTTTTTCTTTTTTTAAACTTTTTAGGGTTTCTTACCTTTTTTTTTGTTGGATTGCTGTTTTGTGTTTTGTCGGATCTCTCTTGGATTAGAGTTCTCTGCTTAAAACTAGCAGCCCACACTTTTTCCCCAGTGTCTTTGTGTTTTTTTTTTCACTCCATAATTACAAAGAAGGCTTCTCTTTCCACCAAAGGTATGAATTATCGCTGCTTCCTATTCATTTTCTTGCAGTTTTTTACTTGCCCTGATCTAAAGTCCATGTAAAAGCATATAAATCACTTCTTTTTTTCTCTAGGTTTGGAAGTAAACTTGTCTACTGATAATATCTACACATTTTAATTTATTTGTTTGGTAGATTTGAAACTTGAACCACATGTTTTGGTATATCTTGAAAAGACCATATTTCTATAAATGGGTCGATCTTATTAGAAAAATCACAGGTTTTGGATAATTCATTTATCACACAAAACATAATCTTTCTTTCTTTCCTTCTTTGGCAACTCTCCATTGATCTCCATTGTTTTTCTTTAATTTTAATGCTTTTGTTAATCAAGAAAACTGCTTTATTCTTAAACCGGATATTCGTTCTTTTATCTAGGGTTCTGGGTTTTTGTTTCTTCTTCCTTTGATGCTTTCTGAACATGAAAAAAGATTCTGTATACAAAAACAGAACATTGAAAAAAGAAACAGAGACTTTGGTAATAAAGAAATACGCAACGTGTAGGATTTATAAGCAAGTGGAGCATCTTTCTTTTGTGTTTTGGTCTTTCATGTTTCCCCTTTAATCTCTCATAGAGTTACCAAACTTAATAAGCAATATATAGATTTCTTCTCTTTCAGTTTAAGTCTTAAAGTCTACAGTTTATTGCTTCAACAACACTCTTCTTGTTTATGCTTTTGCATCCAATAAGGATCTCAGAGTTTTAATCCTTAATGCTCTTCTGGTTACTATAACTATTCCACAGATTCAGCTTAAGACAAAGAGAGAGCACAACAATCTTCTGAAACCTCTTTCTGGTTAGAGGAAAAATGAAGTTTATGAAACTTGGATCCAAACCTGATTCATTTCAGTCTGAAGAAGATTGCATAAGGTAAAATAAAATGTCTTCCAAGATTTTAATTGTTTTTTTTCTTTTTCATATTAAATCTCTTACATTTCTGGCTGCTTATAGGTATGTAGCATCCGACTTAGCCACCGATGTAGTTGTAAACGTTGGAGACGTGAAGTTCTATCTTCATAAGGTAAACTAAAATCTTAAACATCATTGTGTGTTTTTAGCTACTATGGTCTATAGTAGTGATCGTTTGGTTTCAAAAACAGTTTCCTCTTCTGTCCAAAAGCGCACGTCTTCAAAAATTAATAGCCGCAACGATCAACGAACAACAACAACCAGACGACGAAATAAGCATTCCCGACATCCCTGGAGGACCTCAAGCGTTCGAGATATGCGCCAAGTTCTGCTACGGCATGACCGTGACCCTCAACGCCTACAACGTCGTAGCCGCGCGTTGCGCGGCCGAGTACCTCGAGATGTACGAGTCGGTCGAAACCGGGAACCTCGTTTACAAGATCGAGGTGTTCTTGAACTCGAGCGTTTTGAGAAGCTGGAAAGACTCCATCATCGTTCTCCAGACGACGAGATCGTTTCATCCGTGGTCTGGAGATGCGAAGATCGATGCAAGGTGTTTGGAGTCTATCGCTTCGAAAGCCGCGGTGGATCCAGCGAGGGTAGATTGGTCTTATACGTATAACAGAAGAAAGCTTAACAATGGCGTGGTGCCTATAGATTGGTGGGTGGACGATCTAACCGAGCTTAGTATAGATTTATACAAGAGAGTTGTTTCGAGTATAAGAAGAAAAGGTGGTGTTTCACCTGAGGTTATAGGAGACGCTCTTGAGGTATATGCAGCGAGGAGAATCCAAACGGATGATCACTGTCATGATGTGGAGGAACAGAGATGTTTGTTGGAAACATTGATCTCGTTGCTGCCTGGTGAGAAACAGAGCGTTTCTTGTGGGATCTTGATCAAGCTGTTGAAGTCATCTGTTTCTCTGGAGTGTGGAGAAGACGTGAGGAAGGAGTTGAGTAAGAGAATAGGAGAGAAGCTAGAGGAAGCCAATGTGGATGATCTCTTGATTAGAGCTTCCGATGGATGTGAAACAGTCTATGACGTTGACATCGTCGAGACCTTAATCGATGAGTTTATTACGCAGTCGGAGAAAAGAGACGAGGTTGGTTGTTCAGACAGCTCGAAAGCAGTTGTGGCAAAGCTAATCGATGGATACTTGGCTGAAATAGCGAGAATCGAACCGAATCTCTCTCCTTTAAAGTTCATTGCAATTGCCGAAAAGGTTTCGAGTTTCCCGAGATCGTCACACGATGGAGTTTATCGTGCCATTGACATGTTCTTGAAGGTAACTTCGTCACTTGATCAGAGGTCATTAGCTCAACTAGAAAGTTCATTAGTTCGGATGAGAGCCGAGACAAAACTAATATTACATAATTGCGGGATTACTCAAACCATCTCCATCCATATTCCATAATTTACTAAACAAATAGCGGGAGAAACGGAGTATGAACAAAAAAATAAAAGATTACTTCGAATTTATGATTTTTTTTTTCTTATCCATTTCCACTGGAGATGCCTCAGGCACAGAACCTCGTATTCCAAAAAAGAAAAACTATGTCACTTAGAAACTCAATATGTATATTATATGGTTTTACAGGAACATCCAGGAGTAACAAAGAGCGAGAAGAAGTCTATATGCAGATTAATGGACTGCCGGAAACTATCACCGGAGGCATGCGCTCACGCCGTGCAAAACGAACGGTTACCTTTACGTGTCGTTGTGCAGATCCTCTTCTTCGAGCAGGTGCGAGCTACAGCGAAACCTTCTCTTCCACCTAGCGGCTCTCACGGGAGCTCGAGGACGACGACGGAAGAAGAGTGTGACTCAGTCACGGCCACGGAGGAGACAAGGACGACGAGAGACAAGACAAATGGTTCTGAGAAGACCAAGGCTAAAGGAGTTGTGATGTCTCGGATTTTCTCGAAGCTTTGGACTGGTAAAGACAGAGATGGTGTCGGAGATGTTAGCAGCTCAGATACGTCTGAAAGTCCTGGCTCAGCTACCACCATCGATGATAAATCAACGCCGTCGACTCGCCGGAGAAGATCATCGTCTTGACTTTAGTCTTTTTTTGGTTTTCTTAATTAGGCTTCCTATTAAGCTAACTTGTTTTAGATCAAAATGGGCTTGGTTTAAAATCACGGCCCATTAATAATTATAAGCCCATCTATTAAGGATGATAATTCGGGAAATCTTATCCTCCTCGTTACCCAAATTACAGTCTTGCGTTTTCACACCCGTGTTTTATTTTCGTTAATGAGACTGATATTTGTAGAATTGCATGAGCCGACCAATAAGAACGAAGAAAATTTACAGCCATTAACATAGCTAAACCTACAAAAGCATCGCATTAGTTCTATATCGTAATTAGTAATTACTATTGGTACGTGGGAAAAAGAAAACGTTCCCTGCGTCATCCATGACATCGTTACATGCAGAGGCTCACTTTAGATATGTGGAGGGTGACAATAGAAGAAGACTTAAATTGCAAAAGTTAGTATTTTTTTTATTATTACATTATTATATGTAGTTCTCTTAAGGATATTATAGGGTCAACCGTTTCTTTCTTCCAGGGGTCGACTTAGAACTTTGTCCGCTAAATTATTATATTTTTATCTCATAGTTTCCTACTTTTAGATCTTCTAATGTTCTTATGTGTATTGTGAAAATGTTGGACCCTGACCAGGAGAGTTTTTTTGTAAATTGTACCTTCTATATATATAAAAAGATATAATTATAAAAACTTTGGAAATAAGACGGAGTTAAGGAAAAAAAATGCCTTTTACAAAAATGCATAAACTGATATCAAGCTAGGTGATTAGTGGAGAATAGTGGGCAACGACGAATATTTAGTTCTATATCTCCATTGTAATGCATTGCATGTGATCTTTTTACAAATCATACCTAAAATGGTTATGATTAGCATTCCATGAAAAAGGATAAGATTCTTATAAAGCCTAAACCATGATTATATATAATTTCACCCACTCATTAACCAGGTATGTACGCAATTATTGACGCTCTTTTGCATAATTCCATCGATTACTAAGCTTCAATTACCCTGACCTTCTATATAAAGTTGAATGATTAGGGGATTCCGAATCCGTCGAGAAAAGGACCCGTAAACAGTCTTATATATATATATGCATAAAAATATAGCAACTATTTCTACAATAAGAATAAAGAGAGAGTATAAATATTGCAAGTAAAATATACTTTTAAAAAATGAATGGCTGAGAGAGGACCCAACTTTTCGCGGGGAAACGGAGCCGCTCACACACACCATCTTGGAATCTTGACTACTCTCTAAGGTCACTTCATAAACGTCACAAAATACATACAAATTATAGAAAAATTGTAATACTCCGTTTTAAATTTTTCAGAGGGAGAGAAGAAATCTTGCACTTGTTAAATTTTAAAATATACTCCCTCCGTTTTCGAAAGTAGGATTTTCTAGATTTATTTTTTTGTTCCATAATGTTAGATTTTCTAAAATTTTAAAATATTTTTAGTAGTTAATGTTGAAAATTTGTATACTTTTAAACGAAAATATTTGAATTGGTTAAATACTATTAATTGATATTTATTAGAAAATGTATAGTAAAATAAATAATAAATTTAATAATAAATATTTATTATATTCTTAATATGGTGAATACTTCTTTTGGGAATAGAGGGAGTACCGCTTCAAAATCTCTAATATACGGCGGCGGCGGCTAGTATCAACTATCAACTTTTACATCCTATAGTTCCTTGTTTGTCTCAGGGTGTGATAGAAGAATTAGGAGTAAAATCTTTAGAGTAAAAAGTAATAAAGTAAAAACAAAAAAAAATGAAAGCTAAATCGACTGTATATTTATTAAAAAAATGAGAGAGAGGAAAGAGGCGACTGAAAAGGCGATTGCAACCCTAAACAAAAAACCGTTATTTTTCCGGTTGATCTCCCCTTTTCTGATTGTTACTCCCGATGTTCTCGGAGATGGAGGGGTATGGGATTTTCCACTAGTCAATCTTTCAAATGTAATCCCCATGATTGATGCCCACGATTGTGATGAAACGGTTTCTCAACTACCCTGAAGTTTGATATATAAAGCTTATGCTTCTATGCTTTTGATTTCATCACTTTCCTCTGAATTTCTTCAATTAATTCATTTCTTTTGGAGAATTTTCGATCATTGGATTCTCATGGCGGACAATATCCGAAGGGGTTTGCAGAACCTCAATTTGGGTGCTAATGATCCTCCAGTTCAACTCCCTGTTCACGTCCTTAATGAAGCTGTTGCTGAGAACCGATTCATCTTGATTGGAAGACCGGTCATGCCTAGGCGACAAAATATCCGCTCAATCATTGCAAATCACCCGCGTATTTGGGGCCAATATGGCGTACAAGGAAGACTAACTGAGGGTCGTCGATTCCAATTTGTCTTCCCTACGGAGGAATCACTGGAGATGGTGCTTCGCCGAGGTCCATGGGCCTTTGCTGATCGTATGTTGATTATGGAACGCTGGTCTCCACTTTTTAACCCACTGATGCTCAACTTTATACCGTTGTGGATTCAAATCTGTGGCATTCCCTTTCAATACATGAGTCAAGATGCTGTTATTCACATTGGAAGGGCACTAGGAATGTACATGGAAGTTGATTACAACAGCGACACTACGGCGAGGAGAAAGTTTGCAAGGGATAGAGTCAATTGGAATGATGATGAGCCTCTAAGGTTTCAAAGGCAATTTCAATTTGAAGCAGGGGTTAACACTATGCTCAGGCTTACGTATGAAAGACTGCGTGGTTTCTGTGAGACATGTGGAATGTTGACTCATGATTCTGGTGCTTGTCTCATCCAGAATGGAGGTCCTGATAATGGAGGTGCAGATGATTCTGGGAGTGAGGATGATAATCTGGAGGAAGATCCTGCGCCACCACAAGGTTTAATCATTGAAGAGATTGTTGAGGCTGATCAACAAGAAGAAAACGTAGGTGGTCTGGATGCTGCTGTAGATAAGAATATGGATAATGAGATCCAAGTGGAGGAGATTGCAGAGGAAGATGATGCGCTCTGGTATGGTAATGCAATGCCAACAATGTTTTCGGAGGAGTACAATATGAATGAAATGTTTAATCCTCTGTCTGCGGTTGGAGAACGTCCGGATACCCGTGAAGCTCTGAAGAGGAAAGCTAGGATGGAGGCTGCTAATGAGAATGTAAGCATATTTACAAATCTGGAACAAGGTGAATCTAGCACGAAGAGATACACAAGACGCAAGAAGAATGAAGGTACACAGACAATACCACAGAGGAGTATTAACAATGATGCTGCTGATGTCCCCTCGGAGGACACACCAAAGGAAGGAGGCCCGGTGGGCCCAGAACCACCACTGCCGCCATGAAGACAATCTGCTGGAACTGTCGGGGTTTGGGCATTGACTTGACAGTTCGACGCCTGAAGGAGATCAATCGTATGTATCTCCCGGACATCATATGTCTATCAGAAACTAAGCAGCAAGATGACTATGTTCGTGACGTTGGTGCGCAGTTAGGATTTCCTTTTTCTAGTATTGTAACACCAGTTGGTGTAGGTGGTGGCTTAGTGGTTTATTGGAAGCAGTCTGTACAGGTTTCTGTTTTAAGTCAGTCCTGTAATCTAATCGATTGTAAGGTTATCAGTAATGAAGTTTCTTTCTACTTGTCTTTTGTCTATGGGCATCCTAATCCTGCTTTTAGACATCATACATGGGAGAGATTGATGCGATGTGGTCTGACAAGACGGAATGAACCGTGGTTTACACTAGGAGACTTTAATGAAATTGTTGGCAATCATGAGAAGATAAGAGGAAGAATAAGGTCGGAAGCTTCCTTTCAAGATTTCAGGGACATGAGACGCACTTGTGGGTTTCAAGACTTGCAAACGCTGGGGAACAAATTTTCATGGATTGGGCAGAGAGGCAATCATAGAGTGCAATGTTGCTTGGATCGCACAATGGCAACTAGTACATGGTTTGATAAATTTCCAGCTTCTCAGACAGAGTTTTTGGAGATTGGGGAATCTGATCACAGACCGTTGGTAACATATATTGAGACGGAGCAGGTAGAGCCGCGACGTGTATTCCGTTTTGATAGTCGCATGATCGATAAAGATGGTTTTCATGATACTGTTAAACGTGGATGGAAAGGAACAAGACAGATGCATCTCTTACGGATTCCTTTAGCTCAAAGGTTGAGTAGATGTAGACAGCACATTTCTGTGTGGAAGAGACATAACCGTAGTAATGCTGAAGAGAAAATTGGGTTTCTGCGTAGACGATTCGATCAAGCGATGGTCTCTGATACTAGGACTCAGCAGGAGAGAGCTGAGCTGAAAGAAGAACTCAATCAGGCCTATTTGGAAGAGGAGATCTTTTGGAAGCAAAAAAGTAGAGTCATGTGGTTACGAGCAGGAGATCGTAATACACGTTTTTTCCATGCTGTAACGAAGGCTAAGCGTATAAAGAATACTCTACATTCTATTCAAGATCACAATGGAGTCATTCATAGAGGACAGAAGGAGGTTGCTCAAGTTGCAGAACGGTATTTTCAGAATATATTTACGTCAACCCCGGTTAATGAGAGTCTGCTAATGGACGTGTTTAGTGAATTTCAAACACGTGTAACAGAAGAGATGAATATTGATCTTACTCGCCCATGTACTGAGGAGGAGGTGAGGAATGCTTTATTTGATATGGGACCACATCGAGCTCCAGGGCCTGATGGATTTTCTGCGGTCTTCTACCAGCGTTTCTGGGAGGATTTAAAAGAAGAAATCATGCAGGAAATACATGAATTCTTTGATGGCCAGTTTGATCGTCAGCACAACCACACTAACCTGTGTCTGATCCCTAAGATATACCCACCGACGGGCATGACTGAATTCCGTCCAATTGCTTTGTGCAATGTGTCTTACAAACTTATCTCCAAGGTGTTGGTTAATCGTCTGAAACCTCATCTTGGGGGTATTATATCAGAGAATCAGAATGCTTTTATACCGGGTAGATTGATCTCTGATAATATAACAGTTGCTCATGAAATTTTCCATAGTCTGAAGGCAAGGAAACGACAAGCTACTTTCTACATGAGAAGATGATATTGATCGCATCCTGAAAATAAAAATTAGCAGAATGGCTATACAGGATCTAGTTGGATGGCACTACAATGATGACGGTCTTTATACGGTCAAGTCTGGTTACTGGTTGGGAACTCATTTACCAATACCACATCCTATTCAACCTACCTATGGGCATGTTCCTCATAAGCAAAAGATTTGGAAGACAAAGACTCCACCGAAAATACAACATTTTATGTGGAAGCTCCTCTCTAGGAGTTTGGCTGTCGGAGATAACTTACGACGTAGGCATATTACAAGAGATGATCAGTGTAAAAGGTTTGGTCTACATGTTGAAACAGAGAAGCACTTGTTCTTTGACTGCCAATATGCTCAATGTGTATGGCGGGCTTCGGGTATTTCTAATACTACTATCAACAGTCCATCGACGACCTTTGAAGAAAAAATTGAAGCTTGTCTTTCCATTTGCTTTGCTCCCAGTTTGGAACATTTTAAAGACCTGCCCCTATGGATTCTATGGAGATTATGGAAATCTCGCAATATTCTGGTTTTCCAACGTAAACAAATTGAGTGGAGACAATCTCTTCAATACGCTAAGTTGGATGCTCAGGAATGGAAAGGAACAACAAATCAGGATTCTATATTCCCGTTACAACAAAGACAACAACGAACTACACAAACAAGAATGAACAAGTGGCAGCGACCTTTGATGGGATGGATTAAGTGTAATACTGATGGTTCTTTCGTAAGCAACAATAGTGCTAGTGTAGCTGGTTGGGTTTTAAGAGATGAGAAAGGAGTTTATCAAGGATCTGCACAAGCAATTGGCCAACATGTTGAGAATGCTTATGAAAGCGAATTACAAGCGGTTTTAATGGCTATTCAACATTGCTGGATGCAGGGATATCGGAAGCTACATATGGAAGGTGATAATAAAAAAGTTATTGATGTTCTTAACAATCGGAAGCTGCAATTTAGCGCTTATAATTGGACAAGGGAAATTCATTGGTGGGCTAAGAAGTTTACAGAGATCAAGTTTACATGGACAGGAAGAGAAGCTAATAAGGTGGCAGATAGATTGGCTAAAGCAAATCTAACAGACAATTGTAGTTTTCAATTTAACTTCTATGTTCCTTCTTGTATTACTAATCTTATCCAGGAAGATTATGTTAACTCTTACTAATTAATAAAAGTTTGAAATTAAAAAAAAAACAAAAACAAAAAAATGAAAGTGGGCGCAACTGTTTTCCTCCACCAAATCTATAAGGAACGAAACAAATGCTTTTACCATTAAATATACAGTAACTAGAGTAAACTAGTGAAAAACTTTTTCCACTTGATTGGCGTAGTTTTAGCTGAAAATAGAGTTTTCACCTAAAAGTTTCTCGCTAACTGTAACAAACAATCACACTCTTAGTTATTTTATTATTCAATTTTTTTTTAAAATCCCAACTTGGATTTTAATACTAAGACCAGCTCCATTGGGGAGTTCTTAACACAAGTTTTTCACAAAAAAGAAAAAAAAATAAATGAAAAAGGCCCAAAAAATAAAGAACCGCTCCTTAATATGGACTTTCTAGAGCTTGTAAGAAGCCCTTACGTGGCAGTATGTTATTGGACCATGCATTAATTCCCCTCCTCTCCTTCGTCGAAGAAACACAAGCCTTCTATCTTTCCTCCGTTGATGAATCTTCTGAAAAAACACAGCCCTTCTTCGTCTCCCACATCGCAACGATCGATCCGCGGAGGAGTTATCAGTTCATTTACCGATTCTCTAGCCTGTGACTCTGTGAGCGATGGATTCTACTTCTGCTCTCGTCGTCAAGGTTAATTTCTTTTCTTTACCCTCTGTTTTAGCTGTTGGTGATTCTGAGCTGCGATCGCGTCGATCTTTGTATCTGTTGCTCTAGGTTTACGAGATTTGTTGTCTCTTGTAATATCTCCTTTGTTTTTCGAATTTTTCCATGGATCGATTGTGTAACCGCCAGAAAATTGAAGCGGAGATTCAAATTTACTCTGTTAGTAGCATAAACCCTAAGAAATATTGTGCTTGATCGTGATCGTAATCGTGATCGCTACGCTTGTTTAAAACTTTTAATTCATTCATGTGAGTGTCTAGTTTTGGTTCATTTGTGTGATTGATAATATAAAGATTTCTTTGCAACTGCTTGTAGCAGCACGGTTGGCGAAATTGGTTACCGACAAAGTGATAACGCCACAGTCTGAACTACCAGTGTTGTACCCAAAGACTGGAGGCAATCTCCATTGTTTCACTGCGCTGACTCCATGTGTGGTGCTCGACATTCTCACACCTCCTTACAACGAAAGCTCTCGCAGGTCTTGCAGTTACTGTATGGACTATCCTTTCTCCACCTTCGGTATGCAAACTTTCTCCATCTTCAGAACAGAAGAACATTAAGTTTACTATGTTTTTTCTTTGGCCGATGGTTACTTCTATTTGGTTTGATGTTTACTTATCTATGCGACTGGTAATAAGCTGATCATCAGCTTTGTTCTTGCTTATCTATGCGACTTGTAAAATTTTTTTTTTTTTTTTTAAGGAACCCCAAGGGGTTCTTCCATTGGAAGAGGAAAAAATAATTCCCCTTAACCAAGGTTCTAATCTTGTCAAATCACCTTATTTAATCTTAATTAAATCATTAGAACTCCTTAGAGGTCCTAATTGATGGACTTGCTCTAAGGATTTATGTATTTATATATGTGTTCTTATCTTCAGAGATATGTAAATCTCTCTTTCTTTCCGTATCACTTTCTTTCTCCCAAATCAAATCTTCTTCTTATTTTTTTTTATTTTTTTTTTGTAACTGAAATCTTCTTCTTATTCCTCTGAGCTTCTCCCAGACATCAGCAAACAAACCAGCAGGGACAGAGAAGTACAAACTTAACAATCTCAAAACTCATCAGATAAATTATTAAAAATATAATTGAAAAAAATGAGCTGCAACGGTTGCCGTGTGCTCCGAAAAGGTTGCAGCGAGAATTGTATCCTCCGGCCATGTATTCAGTGGATAGAAAGCGCCGATGCTCAAGGCCACGCCACCGTCTTCGTGGCTAAATTCTTCGGCCGTGCCGGTCTCATGTCCTTTATCTCCGCCGTACCGGAATCTCAGCGTCCCGGTAATTAACCTAACTAAACCATATATCAACTGGTTCGAATATTACTTTGAATACTGTCCTGTTTTCTAATCTTTGGTTTCTTGTGTGTTTTTGTGCAGCTTTGTTTCAGTCTTTGCTATATGAAGCTTGTGGAAGAACAGTGAATCCGGTCAACGGAGCAATCGGAATGTTGTGGACGGGAAACTGGAGAATCTGCCAAGCTGCTGTTGAGACGGTGCTTCGCGGCGGTTCTTTGAGACCTATCCCTGAGCTTATCACTCACGGCGGCGGGTTTCCATCGGCGACATCTGAAGAAGCATCTGAGATCTGCGCGGAAATGTTGAAGCTCCAGCAGAATGATGGTTCCAGCGATCGTAACATCTACAATCATTCCAGATTTTCAAGCTCTAGATCAAGATCTACGCTGGATTCTTCTCCCAGGAAACGTAAGCTCGATATATCACTAAACCCTAGTTTACCCATGAAAGCAGTGCCTTCTTCCACACGGCACCAATCTAGAACACCGTCGATGAACTCAGAGGAGTCAATGACAACGACGACGACGTTTTGGGATAACTCCGCATCTGGTACTCAACACGGAAACGGAGGAGGAGAAACAAGCAGGCTGCTTAACCTTTTTGTTTAAGGAAACGATGTTTTCTTTTTTTTTTTCTTTCTCTGGGTTAGTTTAGGGTTCAGAAATGTATTTTTACACATTTTCTTTCCCTTTTTCGTGGATAACAAGTATTTGGACCGATGACGCGATTTTGTTCTCTCCGGTTAGGCTTGTTAAACAAATGCTAAAACTTTGTTGAGTGAAAATTGAATATTATTTTAACCATGTTATATTATCTCTATTTTGTTATGACTAACACGATAACAAAATAGTAATCACTGTTCGAGACAAACTCGTAATAATGAACTACTTTACACCAGATGATCCATCCATCTTGTCTAATATTTTTTCCAGTTTTTTTACTTGTAATCGCTATTCACCGCAATGCTGCAGCAGCGTATGCAAATTCCATGTTTATTTTGTTGGATATTCAACGTTTATAGACTTTTTAGCATATAAATAGCATATGAATGCATATAAAACTTAGCAAGTAACCCCCCACCAAACAATATATAGCGGGGCTTATAGAACATCTAATAACTCAAATGATGGAAACAAATAAATAGTAGTAGATCTTAACATCTTACCACACAAAAAAATAGTGCCGTACATAAAATAATAAAGATGGATAGACAATATCTAAGCATGTGGTTGGACCAAATGGTTGGAGAGGAGGCCACATTGACACATGGTCCTTTGTTTTAGAGGCAGCTTTTGGACGACGCAAAGAGCCATTTTCCATCTCCATCCGTGGAATAATCTAAAACACGCTCTTAATCTCTCTTTTGTTATGAAAACAAGCGAGAAGTCTGTATCTTAATTAGACAATAAAAAACCCTTTATATAGAGAATTGCATAAATATGAAACCTTAATACAATATGAGCTAGGAAATACAAATACATAAGAATATAAGCCTTCGAATATGGGCCTTCGAATATGGGCTTCCACTAGACCTTGGTTTATAACACTCCCTCTCTTAAAACCTTACCATGAAAACCCAATGGGATAAAACCATGGTGAAGAAAAAAGAGTACAACACGTACTACTCCCCTTGTTGAGTACATCTCTGGATGTCAGTAACGCCTTAGTAATTAGATCCACCAAATTCTCGCTTGAGTGAACTTGGACGGACAAACAACATGTATCACCAAAATAATTTACCCTTCTTCGAGTAGGTTAGTATCAAATGGACCCAAGTCTTTAGTTCCTTGTAGGTAACAAAAATATGTATAATCCCGTTCTAGTGCCTTTGGATCGATCATGAGCTATATCTAGCTAATAGATTACGGCAAATTATTTATCTAGCCTTGTATGGCTCGCCAAATCCATCAAAACTTTATGGCACTTAGACATGGCATTTCGGGACAAATCTCT
>NC_027756.1:6135585-6136410 GCF_000695525.1 Brassica oleracea var. oleracea
TCTATATTCATATTTGAGGATCATTATTCATTCTCGAAATCGTTTACCAGCTTATTATTTCTCTCCCTGATGTTGGATATACGGATTTATCTAATCCATAGCTTAGCCTTAATCATATCTCTCGTGGCTTTATGTATTCTTATGGAGATTTATATCCAACGTATACACTTAATTCAATTTCAGATCCCATCTTATAACTTTGTGGTGGAGCAACTTATTTAAGTTCTCTATATGGGAACATTAATTCTTGACCCTTTATCAAATTCATGGGAGAGTCTCTATTTGTTCTTTGGCATTATGCGAACAAATTTTGCTGCAACTTATAAGGATTCATAAATCCACCGGTATCACCAATTACTCTTGCAAACTTATTGCAGATTTTGACAAGGATATGTACAACCATATGTCGTCATATATGATGGATGATCAGTCCATCCGTGGGTGATCGATCAAGCCCACGAAATTCCTTGCTTATTTTCGAAATATCATGGTGAATACTCATATTATCAATTTCCTTATTCAAAGGGGCATCATATCTTAAACCATTCAATAGAATGTCGCATATTTAACCGGAATGGCATGAGTACCGGTTTGCCAATCATTAATCTCCATCTTTCTGTTGTGCAATTTCGTTTTCAGATTTGATTTTGGCCGAGTTCTATTTGGGCTATTGTTGTCATGGATGCTTAACTTATTTAGGGATTTTGGGATTCTCTGATTTTCTCCCTCGAGATAATAACACTTAATGTTCATTTATCTCGTATTGAATCCCAAACTTAGGTAATTTAATATCAAATTTTGTTCCCTTAGACAATAATTTTGAAA
>NC_027756.1:6136574-6137614 GCF_000695525.1 Brassica oleracea var. oleracea
TATGATCAGATTTTAAGTTTTAAACAAGTGATCATGTCTTAAAATTTTGCTAAGATTTCATATGGCCAAGGCTTTGAGAAACGATCCTACAAATGTTCATATGAACATGTATAGTCTTGGCCAAGCCAAATCCAAACAGTTTTAGGATTTGGTTATGTGTTTCAGATTTGCTAGATTTTTCAGCATATGATTCAAGGTTTAAAAAAAACACATATAGGCCAAGCAATGTAATCGAATCAAGTTTAGCATATGATGAAGTTTTGATCCTACGGCCAAGCTTTTAATCATGCGGATAGGATTTCATGCAATCTCTATGTTTTAAACAAGCAAAGCATCATTTTCAATCAAGTAATCAGCTAGCAAATCAGATTTGGATCATGTGAGCATGTGACTGAGCAAATTAAATCTAGGTTCCATGCTGCACGCAATCGCATGCTAAAAAATTAACAATCAATCCAGATTTTAATTTTTTAGCATGCGAGCTAGGCGATCAAACAAATCAGATTTTTGGTTTGAAGCATGCGAATCAGATTTGGTTAAGACATACGATTCAGATTTTAAACATATCATGTGATCAAGCAACCAAATCAGATTTCAATCAATAGCATGTGATCAAGGCAATTTCAATTTCTAATAGGATTTAATCATGCGATTTCAATTTCCTAGGTCTACTCGATTTTTAATCAATTAGCATATGAATAATTTCAATCTAATCATGAAATTTTATCCCTGGGTTTCATATGATCAAATTCTGAAATTCTAATTTAAATTTATTAAGTTTTAAATTTTCAGGAAATTCCAATAAACTTGCGATCAGATTTTAGGTTAAATTTCAAATCATAATTCTAATAGGATTTAGACACAAGAACATGTAATTATTCTTAGTCTAATTATGCAACCTCAAACATGTATTTATGAATGAAAAATATCAAGTTATACAAGCATAAAATCGGCCAAGACAAAAACTCTAACAACTTTGTAACAACCTTGTAACAACCTTCCTATTTTTTTTAAGGGTTCTAGGTTTTAGCATGCAATTT
>NC_027756.1:6137659-6142580 GCF_000695525.1 Brassica oleracea var. oleracea
AGATCAGATCAAACAATTAGGTTTTATCAATCCTATCATGTGATTAACAACACCTAAACATGCGATTTAATTTTCTATGTCTAGCATGCGATTTTGATTTTAATGTTTAACATATGATTTACAAACCTAAAACATGCAATTTCTATTAACAAACAGATCATACAATCACGTTTTAATAATCCTAGCATGTGATTAGGTGGTCAAACAAATCAAATTTCAATTAAGCATGTGATTTGCAATTTTATGCCTAGCATGCGATTTCTAATTTTAAAAACATGCAATCAGATTTTCTTAAACAAATAATCAGATTTTAAAGCTTTAAACAGCATGTGAAAATAAGTTTTAGAAAGTTTTCATTAAGGAGGTTTTAATTTTAAAGCTATGCGATTTTTAGGTTTAAGCAAATTAGGCTTTAGATGTTTAGGAATCGGTTTTTCAAGCATACCAAGTATGCGATCTGATTATTGACATAATCAGATCTGAAACTATAGTTTTAGGTATATGATTCAAGTTTTAGAATTATTAGAATCATATTAGATAGTATAGGTTTATACAATTTTTGGTTTTAAGCATGACATTCGATTTTCATGTCATGCGATTTTAGGTTTAGATTGGTTCTTAGGTTTAAATCTTATGACCATGTTTTACTAATTTTTAAACATATACTGTATGATTTATAAGGATATAAATCGAATTATGTATTCATAGTTGTTAGGTTTTGATTTCTATGATCACATATTAAGGTATATGCGATCGGTTCTCTCTTGTATGGTTCGAGTTTATTTACATTAAACTCGACCTCTAAGTAGTTTTAAAGTTTGAGATAGTTTATCTATGAACTCCTTTTGATCTGAATGGAAAAGAGAGTTTGATCGCACGGGCAGCAACTCCTCTCGGCTTGAACTCCTTGTTGATATTAGATTTTAATTCCCTCGGCTCATGAAACAACACGAGGAGCATTAGATAACATGAACGCCAACAAGATAACATGAATCAACTAAGGTATGATAAACTTATCTTGCACAAGAGTTGAGTTCGGCTAGAAAATCCTTGTTGGAATCGGATTTGGTTTTCAAATCAAATTGGCGCGCACTGCATCTGTGCGTGAGGGCGCGTCGGTGGTCATATCGACAAGCGGTTTGCACTGACGGATTCATCTCGGCGAGGACTTCGATTTGATATCTTGATCGTTTTCTGGGTCCTCACGGTTTGAGAGAACGACCTTTTTGAAGTTCCGAAGCAGATTCCTTTGCATTTAGGGTTTGATGATTTTCGGCTGAGTTGAAGAATATTTCGTGAGGGCTTAGGGCTAGAGGCTATCGTGCTGATAACATGTTATGAAAATAAAGGGAAAGTCTGTATCTTTATTAGACAATAAGAAGCTATTTATATAGGAAATTACATAAGTATGAAACCCTAATACAATATGGACTAGGAAATACAAATACATAAGAATATGAGCTTTCAAATATGGGATTCCACCAGACCTTGGTTTATAACATTTTTTTTTTTTTTTGAAAAATCTCTCAATCTCTCTCTTCATATGCTATTATTTTAGTAGACCACGAAAGTGATAATTATAGTACGTACAACAATTTAGCGTTACATAATTTCGATATAACGCAAACAATTACTGCTGCATGCTAATTAACCATTACTCTTATGGCATATTGTGTCGTTTTTCTTGAATTTTATTACGTGTTAGAGCATCTTTATCCTTGCAATTCATTATGGGTTGCTTAGTAATATTTTAGTAGTATTTAAAAAGTAAATTATGCTAAGAGACTTGGGTAAGCAACTTCATTATTTTGCTCCTCCATTGCAAGTCTCTTATATTTAGTTGCTTAATTTTTTTTAACAATTTTTACTAAAATTAAAATTTTTTTATTACATAAAACATAATAAAAGATAACATTTTAAACATAGATTTTTTTAAAAAAACTTGAAACAACAGTTTAGTAAAATAAACGATAATTATTAGAAAGAAGCATCTGAGCTTAGTTTTTGTCATCATCATCCCCAAATTGACGCCATATATGTTCAACCAAATCATGTTTCAGTTGTTGATGCATTGGTTTATCACGAATTCTTGCTCGAGCATCCATCGTATTTGCCACACCATTTCTGTTTTCTCGATCAAAATCGCTCTCGACATGTGAGCTTACGTTTTCTTCTCCTTGGATGAACTCTGGAAGATTATATTGAGTGTATCCATCTCGTTCGTCTTCTACTATCATATTATGGAGTATGATACATGCTCTCATAATCTTCCCAATTTTAACTTTATCCCAGAACAACGCTGGATTTTTAACAATGGCAAAACGAGCTTGCAGGACTCCAAAAGCACGCTCGACATCTTTTCAGACATGTTCTTGACGTTGAGCAAATAAAACTACTTTTGGCACTTGTGGTAAACGAATAGATTGGATAAAAGTAGCTCATTTCGGATAGATACCATCGGTGAGATAGTAAGCCATATCATATTGTCTTCCATTAATAGAGAAAGTGACTTTCGGAGCATGACCTTGAATTATGTCATGAAAAACAGGTGATCGATCAAGCACATTGATATCATTTAATGTACCTGGAGGTCCAAAAAACGCATGCCATATCCAGAGATCGTATGAAACAACCGCTTCTAAAAAAACAATTGTTGGTTTATCCGAACCACGAGAATATTGCCCTTTCCAAGCGGTCGGATAATTCTTCTACTCCCAATGCATACAATCGATGCTTCCTATCATCCCGGGAAAACCTCGATACTCTCCAACAGCAAGTAGACGTCGAAGATCAGCCGGTGTTGGTCTTCTTAAGTACTCATCGCCGAACAAATTTATTATGCCTTCCACAAATTTTTCTACACATAACCGAGTTGTTGTTTCACCGAGCCGGAGGTATTCGTCAACCATATCACCCGCATAACCATATGCCAAGAAACGAATAGCTGCAGTACACTTTTGAAGGGGAGAGAGACTAATCCTTCCGAGACCATCTCTCTTTTCCCGAAAGTATTGAACTTCCTTGGAGAGCCGATCAACAATGCGCATGAACAATAGCTTGTTCATTCTAAAACGTCGTCTGAAGAAATTTCCAGGATACGTCGGAGTTTCGCTGAAATAATCATTCCATAATCGCATATGCCCTTCTTCACGATTTCTTTCGATATAAGCTCATTTTTTTCTTTGTTTCCTTGATTCTTCTTGATGACCAAGAGTAAATTTCTCAAAGGTTTGATCAAAATATTGATCAAATGCATCATCAAATGCATCCTCTAGTGAATCGTCAGATGTAGTTTGAGAGGAAGATGCCATGATCGAAAAGAGATATTTTTTTTTGAATTAAAAGTCTTGTTTGGTGAGAAAAGGGATAATGTATTTCTGATGAATTAAAAATATAGGTTTGGCTTTTTACTTGGTAAGAAGAGAGAAAAAGGCAGAGTGATGAATTTGTATTAAAAGTCTTGGTTTAGTGACTTTGTGATGAAACAAGAACAAATGCGAAGTAGAGAAAGGGAGAGAGGTTGAATAAACGAGAGAGACATGTGAAGGAGCTTTACACTACATGAACTAGAGAAAGGGAAACATAATAATTCGTGACACTACAAGAGAGTCCGTGAAACAAGATTACAAGAGACATGTGAACAAGTGAAACAAAGACATGTGAACAAGTACACTCAGTGACACTACAAAACAAGAGTACAAGACACTACAACACTCCGTGACACTACAAGAGGTGAAACAGGACAGTCCGTGACAATGTCTTGTGACTCCAATGCTACAAGTGACTCCAATGAGCCTGAAACAAGCAACAAGATTAATCAATAACCTGAAATAAAGACAACAAGTATATAGTACAACAAACAACAACAATTAGCAACAAGTTCATCAAACACAAGAACAATGAGCATTTTTATCCCAATGATCCTTCGACAAGAACAATTAGCAACCACAATGATACTTATTATAGTTAACCTAAAGTATGATTTTAGACTTAACCTAATTAGGCATCAACTCAAAAATGAGCATCTTCTTCAGACCTTCATCCGCATCACTTAGTGGTTCTTTCTTTCCAAGGAGTTTTTCAAGTAACCTTAACTTAACTACTCTCTCCTTGCGAACCCAATCCTCTTTCTTCAGCTCTCACATAGTCTGAAAATCAGACACCTCCTTTCCCTCGACCATCGGCTTCTTCTTCCCACGGGCTTTTGCTGCCTTAACACCTGGGGGGCGGTTCGTTCCGTCATCATCTACATCAACATGGGCATTTAAAGATTCGCTTCCTGAATGAGAACCATCGCCAAGCTTCCTCCTTTTGTTGCCGCCTTCATTGCCACACCATTTCTGGTCATAGCGAAGCTCCCTCCACGCGTGTTCAAGGGTAAACTTCTTTTTGTAATAAGATCTCGTGAGCATGTTTGATAACATCAACCTCATTTTGGCCGCTTGTCTTCTCTCTTGTTGCAGCTGCATACGATCCACTAAACTTGGAAACTTGATCATTGATCTTGTGCCAATGGTGCTTGCACTGGTTTGCTTCTCTCTCCTCACCGGGTTCAATGTTCGGACTGGCCGCATAAAATGTTGCAATCCTCTTCCAGAATGCACCAGAACATTGCTCATTCCTTACTAGAGGATCTTTGTTCGTGTTTGACCAGGCGGAGATAAGCACAACATCATCTGTATGCGTCCAGGCCCTTCTTTCTTTACGCTATGTTCCCTTCTCTACACCAAAGTTGGAAGCTTCATAAGTTTGACTGCCGAAGAGAGGAAGCTGTGATGAACTTGGTTTGACACTACCTTCTACTAAACGGAAGACACTGTCTTGTTGGCTATTAAGAAGCTCAACAAAATTTGCTGCCTGTGCGTATGGAGTAGAATCCATATCAGGAAATGGCAAGGGAGAGAAGAAGAAAATTGAAAAG
>NC_027756.1:6142680-6160938 GCF_000695525.1 Brassica oleracea var. oleracea
GAGGAAAACCGCCCTCGTTAAGGTGATGTTTTCTTGTAGTGATTGAAGTGCTTTGTTCGATGAACCTTCTTCACGTCTCTTTCCACAGAACCTGACAACAGAGATTTGATCACTCCATCTCACCACACAAAGACAAAAACAAAAAGAAAAGAATCAACAGAAAGCAAACAAATCAAAATTCTTAAAGTTAGCAACAAACAAATCCCAATTGTTCAACAAAAATTCTTAACAAGAATCAACGAGGAAACAAATAAAAGAGGAAACTTTACCTGATCGATACGAGGAGACCCACCAACAGAGAGCTCCTCTGTCGCCGTTGTGAGAGACAGATTCGAACTGACAAACACACAAAACTTCCGATCAGAACGAGAATAACCCTAATCTAAGACATGCATGATATAAAAGAACACAATATCATCTTTACCTTTAGATTCCCGGAGAGACACAGAGAGATAGCGGGTCCTCGCCGTCGACGAAACCCACGGAGAGTGAGAGAATCAGCGTTCATGCTGTCGGCGAGAGACACCGAGAGAGAGCGGTCCATCGCCGTCGCCGTCGAGGAGGCACGGAGAGAAACTGAATCGCCTTCGATCGAGAGGTTTCGAGAGATAGATCAAGAAAGAACCGTGAGATGAGACAAAATCGACGACCCCTCTCTTCTCTCTCATCTCTCGTCCCAACACGTGTCCAAGAGCGTGGTTGCTTGAGTGGGCTTAATTAGGCAACATTGTTATTGTTAATTTGAGTTTTTTATTTTTTTTTAATCCAATATTACCCTAAGCAACCCACTGACAACCATGGATAAAGATGCTCTTAGGTATTATTTCCTGGGTCCGTATGCATTGTGAATTTATAAGTTACAACTCATCCTCTTTTGAGTTATTTGGCGTTTTTAGATAATGTTTTATGATCTCATCAAAGGATAATATCACGTAGGACCCTCAAATTTTCTTTGCCAACCATCCAATGGCAATCAAATCCAATGTCACGTCATATTCCCTTACTTTTTCTGACATCTACGACTTCTTTTATAATTTAGATTTTATTTTACTTATTATTCCCAATTACGATTTCTTATTGCCTCCACCATTTACAACCTTTTTATGTATTGGAATTTATAATTCAACCTCGAAAGGTCACTAAATAAGTAAACAATATTCGTATTTTAGTAAGCTCGGGATTTTAACGAATCGAGAGGCTTTGTTCATCCTGTCGTTTATTACAAATAGAGATAATATTAAAAGTTTCAAGAAAATGATAACAACTGGAAAGAATGAACACAAGGTTCTATTTTTAACAATAAAATAAGGTTCAGTTTCTGTTTTACATGACTCAGATGTAAAATGCGAATTGAAGTCAAATCAATAATGTTAAGAAATGGATAGACTGACTCGTTCTGGATGTTAAAAGCCGTAGCTGTAATTGGACCTGGTAGGGCTCATTGTCTTTTATATTCACCTTACGTCCCCGAGCACACTTTGCTGACTTAATTACCTTTAGCTTTATCCATTCCATCAATAACGGGAAAATTATTTTATCAAAATGTTATCAACATATCACAAATAAACAAAATTTAAAGGTAGACATAAGAGTAAGACAAAGGATTCGGTTTAACTTTGTGGGTGTATGTTTATGTGACTTTAGGGATTTAATCGTTTTTATAATGTATGACACGAGATGATTGTAGGACGTATATAAGCCATGTCAATAGAGCTGGTTTTCCAAGTAATGAACAGGCAAAAAATCTAATTAGTCAGTTTACAAAAAAAAAAAAAAAAAAAATCTAATTAGTTTTTTTTTTTATATAAATAAGCGATCCTTCGTCGTGGGAGAGTCCAAGAGACATATGCCCCTTCAACAATTTTCTTGGGCGTACCATTAAACTCTTTTCAGCTCCTAATCCACCCAGTTAGCATTTCTTTACACTATGAAGTCATCCACTATAGATATTTTTACCAAATAAAAGTTGAATTATTAATATTAATATACTAACTTGTTTATTGATTGCTTCCACACATGTCGGATCTGACCTAAGTAATTAATAATATACTACGTACGTTTTAAGGTTTTTGGTTTCATTGATTTGAAACTGTGGGTGCATTGTTTTATTGAATGTGAGTTTTTGTCGTGATATGTAAAATATGCTGACGGCGGTAATAAATAAAAACCGTGAAATGAATGGATAAAAATCGAAGTAAGGGCATAATATCAATCAAAGCTACGAGCCTCACTATAAAAAATGATGCAAGAGGAGAGACACATGCGGCGTATAGAATCTGAGGGCTAGGGACCAGCGGAGATTTAGGAGCAATGTAATGGAGACAATGACGGAACAGGTGGTCGAACACGTGATAGTCACCCGACTGTAGGCCTGGGTGCCCCGCCGATTTCGGTTCGGTTGATTCGATTTTTGAATTTTTGATGTTATGATCATAAGTCTTGTTCGGGTTTTACTAGTTATCAGGTCGCGATCAGTTTGGTTCTTTTTAGATTCGGTTCTGATCGGATTGTAACCAATGTTTGAAATTGTCCAAAAATATATTTTTTAAACCTCAAAAACTGATAATTTTTTTTTGCAAAAATAGAAATTAATCATTCACAAATCTAATTAAAAATTAGTTAAACTATCTAAATTAATTGAAAAGTATTCAAAATAACAAATAAAACAAACTACAAAAATATTTTGAATACTCTAACATATCTAAATCACCTTACCATATATAAAAACATTACCATATTTTACTAATTTTGAATATCTTCGGATCCTAGTTTGGATTTTGGTTCAGTTTGGATTATAACCAAATCCCAAAGTACTAAGCTCATAAGTCCCGTTCGGATATAAATATTTTTGTATAACGGATCCGGTTCGGGTTAGGGTAAAAACGCCCGGCCTACCCGACTGTCTCCCTCATCGCCGGAACTTAATTATATCCAATCTTGGCCTCTTTGATCCTACAAATGGATTTGACAACTTTGACTAACCAGGGCCGTCTTAGAAAATTTAATGACCTTAGGCGAAATATAAATAATGACTCTTTTATTTAAATTAGAAAATTGAGAATGATGCATGATATTTTTTTTTTGTTCTTATTGTATTTAAATTAGGTTAATTAATTATGGATTTTTTTGTTATAATTTCACCAACTAATTGATATTTAACAAACAAAAATAAATTTTTTAATTAGTAAAATAACACTAAAGTTTTTTGGACCTATGTTGCCATGGGTTAACGAGCCACTGTGACTAACATTCTCGCATCCTGTATATATATCACGTATGTAACTTAAGTATTAAAAACAGCAATTTAAAGCAATATAATTGTTGTAAATGAATAATACAGCCTCGATATTTTTATCCCAGTGGAACCAAGTATTTATTTCTAATTCTGGTGGCCTGGGGGGGGGGGTACCTTCCTCAGTTTTTTGTGAAGTGTTTTAAGACTGTGCAGAATCTGCAGATTAATTCATTTTTTAAACTGTGTACATGTATAGGGAAGCCCAATGTCGTAAAGCCCATTAGTTTTAATGCATCATTAATAGCTTTCTGGACCATTGGAAAAAAAGACATACGTTGGTTTGACATACATAGTTTGATATTAATATTACAAAATATAAGTGAAATCTTTACCATGAATGTGAAACATGTATCGAGTAAATATTCTAAAAATGTGTGATAAAAGTATCGGGTTATGGTCTATCTTCAACTACATGTGGTTGATCACACATATTTGACATGTAGAGCGGATGAGAGAAGCTACGTTCTCCGAATTGGGATTCGGCGAGACGGCGGCGAGTGAGGCTAAAATGATGCTAGAGGAACACGCCACTGGCTGGGTACTGAAGAGAGATATTGATGATGATGATGTAGAGAGTTTAGTGCTGACATGGAAGGGACATAGTGTTGTGTTTTGCATCGTCTTGGTACTAATTAATCAAAGCCTAAAATGGATAAGAATGTGTTTGTTTATCTTTATTTATCTTCTTTAATCTAGGATTAGTGCTTACTAGTAGAACTTAATTAATTAGCTGATGACTTGATGTAATTAGAAAAGTTTTGGGGATTCTGACCCGACCCAACTCGTTGTGCGACTTGTGTCTGAATCTGCTGACTTCAAAACTTAACTTTTGTAAAATCAAGTAACATGATTGGTCAGTTAGCTATATCCAGCTGTGTAAAAGTTTCAGCACGTGCCTCGTTGACTAAACGTTGACTTTCACAATACAGAAGCTTCTAAAAAAAAAACACAAACAAAAAGAAATTAGAAGAATATGCGATCTATCCCGTCTCTAAAAAATTTCCCCCAAAAATCTCTCTTTTGTTTTTCTGTTAATCACTACTCCCAAGTCGCGATTACTGTTCATCTCAAAGCTCAAATCGCTTCTCCGTTCTTCTTCTTCTTCTCCTCAACGAGGTTTGTTAAATTTATCAATTTTATATATTTTTTGCCGAATCTGGTAAAATCTATAGCGTGCTTCATTATTGCGCGATTGAAAAAACTGTATAGTTTAAGTTTCTGTTGATCTCGGGAATCGAAACTGGTAATAAAGTTTCGATTTTTATTTTGTTGGTAGGTTACTGTTCAGTACTCATCTTATGTCTGTGTAGTAATGGAATCAGTTCCGATGAACTTGAAAAAGTTACTTACTTTCACAATTCCCAATCTGGGTTTCGTAATTCCGATCTCAATTTTGGTTTATCGCAACAAAGAGTTGACCTTTTGACTTGTACGGATCCAGATTCGTATTCTTCTTACAGTTTGTGTTCTGTTTTTTTTCTTTTTTTTTTTGTTTCTAAAGGGACCCAAATGCCAACGGGTCAGCATCATGTCGTTAGGACAGATACTTCGGAGTTAAAGTCTCAGCTCGAGAAGAAGATTGGTCGGGCTAAAACCGAGAGCTATCTTAATCTCCTATCCAAATTCTTGAGCTTGAAAATCAGCAAACCCGATTTCGATAAGCTAGTCGTCGCCACGGTGAAGAAGGAGAACATTGTTCTGCACAACGCTTTGCTAAGAGGGATTATTAAGAATGTATGTCTCTCAAAGACATCGAATGGTGTTGAAGGAGTAGAGAAGAAGCAATTGAATGGTGTCAAGTCTTTATGCAATGACCTTCCTAAATCGCCTCGTAAAGGGAGGACTCAAAGGAGGGTTAATAAGGATTGTAATGGAAGCAAAGGAAAGAGTCAAGTCACTGAGGTTGTTTCTTCTAGTTTTAAACAACAATGGTCAATGGAAGATGGTGAAGAAGTTGACCAGTTGACTCGGTGTTGGAGAAGTCAACCCATTGAAGCTCCCTTTGGTGTTAATCTTAGAGATGTGATCAAGAGAAGACCTCACGTAGGGACATGTTACTCCTCTGGTGAGCTTCCTGATTCTATTTCTCTAAAGAAGAAAGTTGAAGAAGGCATGGAGGGAGAAGGACTAGAGGTTTCAGCTGGTTTTGCTAACTCATTGAACGCTGGACTCAATGTCTTCTTGAAAAGACTAATCAAACCGTGTCTAGAATTAGCAGCTTCACGGTCTAGTAGCCGAGGGGAAGTATCTTCTTCTTCTTCTTCAATATCTATGGTAGATTTTCAAGTAGCTATGGAGTTAAACCCGTCGATACTTGGGGAAGATTGGTCTACAAAGCTTGAAAAGATCAGGTTATCTACACCAGATTTTCAGACAAGCTAACTCTTTAACTAGATAAATCTGATTCTTCCATTGCAGAGTTTGTGTTGGACATCATCTTTAGGTTTTTGTGTGTGTATATATGTCTTGGTGTTTAATTGCTTGTTGCTGATTTTATATGTTTAGGGTTTGATTTTTTTTTAAACAACTTCAATAAAAGAAATAAGGTAATATTACAGCAGAAAGTATTAAAACAACAATTCTTTAATGTTTTTTAAGAACAACAAGAAGCAGAAACAAACAGAACAATTAAAAATAAAATTTTAAATCAAATCTCAAAAACAAGCTCAAAAACGGATTTATAAATTTTTTTAGTTAAACGCTCCACAGTCACGACGGATGTTACCGTTGCGTCCAACCTTAACGCCAACACGGCCAAGCTTGGTCATAGCTTTTACAAACGCGGCGTTGAAAGCAGGTGAGCTCTTGGCCCAAGCGTCAACGGTGGGCCTAGAGCGACGGTCGGTGAAGAGAACTTGGTCGGAAGTGAAGAGTCCTTTGCCTTGTTGCAGATTCTTGAAGTAAATGTTGTCGAACGTTCTTGGAGTGACTGGGTCCATGTTAATAGCGATTCTTGGGTCAACTTTCTTGGGACAAGCCGCTTGGAGTTCTTTAACGTAGGCTTTGTTTATGGTTGGATCAACAGGGTGTGTGCGGTTGAAGTTGTAGATTCTGTTGGCTACTTTGCTACAGTGGGCGAACCCAAGGGTGTGAGCCGCTGCATGGTTGGAAAATTTTAACAGTTTAGAAAAATGCATTTTGGTGGTGTTATTATTCTTTGTTTATTAGAAAACAAATGTACCAGTTAATTTATTTGTCACCAATTAGTTTTTTTTTTTTGTTAACATTGGAAGTTTCGAGTTTTATGTTCACAATTTTTCACAAATTCATAGTCAAACTTTTAGTTTTAGATATTTCGATTAAAATATAACTTTCTGTAGCAAATGTAGTTTGAATTTGAGGCACAAAGGAATCATAAAATTTATATTATTAATACCTGAAAGAGCAATCATATCATCCTGAGTAAGTTTGTTTTTGGCAAAGAGCTTGTTGAGTTTGTCAACGTTGTCATTTGGTCCTGGCAAGTTTCCATTGACGCTAGCAGCGGTCGATACCAAACCGTCACGCCTACCGAGTTCCACTGTGTAAGACGGTCCTTTAGCCTAAACACATCCAAAAAGCTACGTTTAATAGTTGTAGAAAAAATATAATATTGTAAACTTGTGTTTTTTTTTTATGTTTGACCTAATAGTTTATGTAAGATTTTTTTTTTTTTTTTTGATAACCGGTTTTCTTGCCACTTAAGGCGTCCATGAGTGGCCAAAGGAAAGCGAAACCAGGGTGGAAGCTCCAGTCGGAGTCCCTTTACCGGTAGGCCAAGACCATTCGGATGTTTCTGTAAGATTGATAAATAATGTTGTGTAACTTACCGCGACAATTACATCACGGGTGGCTAAGGCAAGGATATCAGCACAAGAAACTTTGTTTCTGCAGCTTGGGATTGCGTCAATAGCTTTCTTGGCTTTGATCACAACATCAAATCCATCTCCGGCCAAAGACACGTTGTCTGGATGATCCTTCTCGGCCTTGTTGTTAGGCGTTGATTGAATCATGACCGACGCATCACATCCCTTTATATAAAACAAGCAACATATATATAATTAGTAACCATATTATAGGTTTCAAATATAGAGAAAAGCAATCAAAAGTTTTGAGCATTATACGTTGACGAAGCAATCGTGGAAGAAGAGACGGAGAGTAGCTGGGATGGTGACGAATGTCTCTTTGACTTTTTGTTGGACAACTTTCTTCACGATAGCTTCAACATTTGGACATGAGTTTCCGTAGAAATTGGGTTTGAGCTGAGCAGTGGTTGTGTCCGGAAACACAGAGATTGTGAGGCAAAGAGCCATGGCGAGAACCAGACCAAACCGTGCCATTTCGTCGGGGAATTAGAAGTTGCTATGTGTTATGCCGAGAAATGGTCTGAGCTGATGAAAAATAAGGAAACTATGGATTTGTATTTATAGTAATCGTGAATTGGACTTTAATCATATTTCTATTTTTATATAATATGTAAATTTTTGAAGAAAATTTCTAATTGGGCCAGAGAATATATATATTATATATATAACTTGATGCCACGATCTTGGTAATGGTCGGCAAGCTTCTTAGCAGTAATTTGGGGTTTTGAATTAGTAAAACAAATGACATTTTAACCGTTGACTTTGTAGAACGTATACGTACGTATATTTTACTTCTTCCGGCTTCTTTCTGTTTTAAACTTGATTCCGTTGTTTTGTGAATTTAGGCCCATTACCATTAAGTGCTTTCTTTTTTTATAAACTCTATATTAAGTGCTTCTTAGAGTACGCTAGGCAATTGTAACTGAAAAGCAAATACTCTAACCGTTTTACAAGTTTATTTACATTTTTTTCCTTTTATGGAGTCTAACAGGTTCCTTGACAACAAGAGACAAGACGTTTGACACTTGGAAAAATAAGAAAGGATAAGATACAAACTCAAACGTGACCTTCGTGCATAGCAGAAATCAAAAGATTCTCATTCATGTCCACATCTAATGTAATTGGACAAGTTTTGTTAGTTTACAATTAATAAAGTAAAATTCATGGCCAAGATCAAATCAATATTTAGGTTTTCTTGCAAGAGTTTGTGAAAGTGGCATACATGTAGCTGGGATCATATGAGTTTATTGTAATAATTTTTTATCAGTACTCAATACCTTAATAAAAATAACTGCAAATCTTATATATTAAAACAGAAGTCACAACTTTGATTCATGTGTGTTTTTTTTTTTTAAAATAGACCTAATGGACCTAATCCTAGAAAGTCATATTACATTTAATCTCTAATCTTATCACTTAAATTTTGGACCTACCAGAAATTTTATTGGACTATCAATAATTAGATTTAAACAATAGATGATCCATTAGATTTATAGATAATATAAATTAAATAGAAATAATTTAATGTTGTAATATTATACCTCCATATGTTAATTATTTAAATATTTGTCGATGTTAAATTTTAAAATTATGAAGATTTTTTTTTAAATAACAAAAATCATATTATCTAACAATGATTAATCTTTACTATCTTAAACCAATGAAAACAAATTTTAAACTATATAGTTTATTTTAAAAATTAAACAAAACTAAATGTTTAATTATTTCGATAATATAAATCTGTGAAGCATTTTTTAAAAACTTTCTAAATTTGTGAAATGTTACAATATTTTTGAATATGACAATAAAATAATATTTTACTAATATTTGTATATATAGTTACGATTTTAATAATGAAATAATAATCCAAAAATATATATAGAAAAAGATATGAATACATGTGAAAGTTTGAAACAGTCTATTCAATAAAAAAATATACCGTAAACTTATTATATTTTAAAAATTGATAGACACATATATATTATAATATATACCAATTTAGAATTGAAAACAAAATGTTTATATAAAAATAAATGAAAATAAAAACCTGAGCGGTTGCGCGGGTCGAGATCTAATTTTATTTAAAATAGAATGATTGTCCATTGTAGAAAGAGTGGTTATTGATTAACAATATATAGTATGTTTTGAAAAAAAAAGTATTAATTCTGGTGTTACTAGTGTAAAATTATAAGATTTTCCATAGATAGATAGACGAAATAGTCTTACTTACTGAAGGTTCATTATTATTTTTTTATTGTAATATAATAAAGTAGAAAATCGATTACTTTATTTTAATTGTTTTAACTGAAAGTTTGAATTATTTATTTCAGTAAAAACAAACAAGCTCCTGATTATGGAATGGGAAACGCGAGGTTCAGAAATTCAGAAGGCCAGATCCTTGATTTTCTTAGCATATCTCAGAACGAATTCATTTCCTTGATAAAGTAATAAACAACTAATTCTAAGTACTTTACGTTAATAAACTAAGAAAATGCGAAGAGGAAATTTAGCTTTCTCACTGCAGAAACAATTTATTGATCAAATCCCAATCTTTGAGAATAGTCTCTATGTTTCATGAGTACAGTTTTAGTCATTAAGTGTTTAAATCGAATTTTGTCATGTACGTATAAGTACTAACAAAATACTATGCACACGTTTTACTATCACTAAAATTTAGGAATGTGTTATTTATTATACGTAAAAATAAACTAACAAAATAGTAAGAAATTTATTCAGCTAAACTTTGTTAATTTCAAATTATATATGTTAACGAACTTGCGTTACAAATTTGCAATAGAGAAATATTTTACATGCATGCATGGTGTTTGCATATTTATAGTGTTTTGATAAATGATAATCTCAAAGCACACAAAGACACTTAGGAAATTTCCAACCCATGTTAAAATCATACTATTTTAGTGTGGTTTCCACACAAATCTTTTTTAATCTCTAATCCAACTCTAAAATTCTATTTTAATGAGATTTTTGCACAAAATATCTCCAACACAATATTAAAAATTATATTATTTTAGTTTGTACTATATAAAGTCTTCTAAGTCGCGCTCTGATTTAATAATATGAAATGAGAAATTTGCAGGGACTTAATTTAGAAAAACAAAGTTGAAGAACAAATTAAAGTTAGTCATTGAAAGTGCATGATCGTAGCATATATAGGGAAGGGGACTGGGAGGACAAGACATGACTGCAGGAGTCAGTGTCTCGTTTGCTGCGAGCAACTACGAAGAAAGACACTCTTCCTCTTCTTACAACTCTCGATCGTTCTTTTCATAAGACTACAAGTTTATATCTTTAGTTTTGTTGGGTCGATCCACATTTTTTTATAAAACATATAAACATTTGATTTTTTTTTCTTTTTGAACATTAAACATTTGATTTTTAATAATTGTAAACAACAACTTTCGAAGAAGTCATGAGAACAATCCACGAACGTGTGCGTCAATCGACGCATGGCTCCATGTCATTGCCCCTCCTCCCTCCGGCAACGTATGCCTCTTGCGCTCTCTCTCTCTCTCCCTCTCCCCCTCTCTCCAATTGCGTTGTTGAAACCCACATTAGTAAGCACGTTTGTTTCTTTATTGTGGTTATAGAAATAAAATTATTAGCAAGTTTTTTTTTTTGCATAAACTGTGCAAATTACTAGCTAATTGTCACATGTTACATGCAGGTCGTTACATTTGTAAATACCAATAGAATTATTATATGGAGAGTGGTTAATTTGGTTAACAAAATTAGAAGAAAGAGGGTTAGTGGCTAGGTTTGTAATCTGATATTAACATAATATATTTATCTAAATACCTCTCCTTTTTTCTCATCAACTGTTCAACTGTTAGTGCTTATACATATCATCAAACATGTATGTACTCATGAACATAAGTACATAACGTTGCGAGTAAAACCCTACGAAATAGGAAACTCGCTTGGAGACTATGCAAGTGGTTTGAACTCCAGTAACAAGTCCTTAAAGCTCTATCTAAATTCATCTAATAGTGAAGCAAATGAAAGCCAAAACATCCATCCGGACGATCTATCATACAAACCATGTATATTGAATTTGTCGCAAAAAACTATACCGATTACGCTAAAAGGGGTGATTCATCATCAAAAACACAATACAGAAGAATTCCCAATATCTTCTTTTTATGTACATTGATTATTTCTTAATGATCTCTTATCGTAATATTTAATTATGATTAGTGAGATGTAAACGATTTGACACCGTTCTCGTTACAAACACTAAGAATTTGACTTTATATAGAAGATAAATTAACACAAAACGGCCAACTCTAAAGCCATGTGGCATATTAAATTTAAATTTGACATAACATGTAAACTCAACGGGATAATAGTTTTAGATTTTAGAAGAATAAAAGTCGGACCAGGAACATTTAACCAGAAAACGTTTTATAACATAATACTAATAATTATTGTAATTATTACATAGAAGAATTATTTGGTCACTTTTATGTAGGGCTGGGTTGCGGGTCAAACCCGCCCCGCTGACCCGCTAACCCGCGGGTTACAATTTTTTTTTTTGTCAAAAAATCCGATCCACACAACCCGTGAACAAATAAATTTGTACCCGCACCCGCCCCGTTTATTTTTGCGGGTAACCCGCGGGTTATATTTTTATTTTAAAAAATATTTATTTAATTTAATATTTGTAAAATATAATATAAATAATATATTTATAATTAAAATTTTAAATATTTTTAAATATTTTGATTATTATTTTTAAAAATTCTCGTATTTTCTTTTAAAAATATACATTTTTACAAAAAAAATATTTTTTTATAAAAAAAGTTTTTAAAAACAAAAAATTGCGGGTTGGCGGGTATCCGCGTTTTAAAATCCACCAACCCGCATCCGCCCCGCATAAAATGCTCATAACCCACACCCGCACCCGTAAATCGATTTTTCCAAATTGTTTGACCCGCACCCGCCCCGCGGCGGGTCAAACGGGCCTGGCCCCGCGGGTAAAGACTCATATTCCCAGGCCTACTTTTATGTGTGTTCGTAGATACGGTGGAGATCAGATTCTGTTGGGACAGTTTTAAGTCCTTTGAACAGTTCGAAAGGACATCCTCGACCAAAATCCAACGGCTAAGATCTCTCTTCCCATACTATTCTAGCGTACCTACGTAGTTATTATACATACTATGGATCGTTACCTTTTTGCATTTTAATATATTTTTGTCTCTTGCTTACTATTGTAGCATTCAGTTTTTCAATGTATTTTATCTTCACTATCTCTTCTTGTCTTGTTTACATTTGTTTTCAAGTTCTGTCATTTGATTTGTCTTAGTTTTGGCTTATGTAATAAGTTAACTCTGCTCATTATTCTTTCATTCTTTATTGATTGATATTTTTATATCGCTTAGCTCTGTGTTGCCACTAATTTGCTCGAATCATTTTTCATCATCTGCTTCGTATTCTTTTCATATTTATTAACTATTGTCTCCAATCTCTTTAAATACTAAAAATCCTACATGTTCTCTTGTTTATTAAATCACATATTAAATATTGTTGAAACTGTTTATTTATTCTAATAAATCCTTACGATTATAACTAAGATGATATGGATAAAAGACTGATTATAATTTAGTTGAAATTAAAGTCTAAAATAGAAGTTATTAAACTTGCAATCCTTCTTTTTTCGTCCAAGATAGCTTTAGTCAAATCAATTATATTGATTTAGAAAACCCATAAGCTAATTCAATCCCAAACAACAAAAAAAAGGCGCATTTGTTATTGACGCTGCAGCGGGTTTCCTTTGCTATAAACATAATTGCTTGTCACAACTGTTAATAAACCCAAATGTATTTACAAAAGCTACCCCTATAAGATTTTCATACTCATTTCTCTTTCTCTAGTCATCTCCTATGTTAGTAGCTATCATAATACAATCGTCAAACAAAGAACATATCTCATGGTTCCATATAGAATATGCAAATATGCAAAAGGACTGTTTTCTGCAGACTCCATGATCACTGAGTATTAAAAATATCAAACTCTGTCTATGGTCTATTTATATGTTGAGGAAGTGCCTCGAAATGTAGCTTCCAAATAATGATTTCTAGGTCAACACATTGCATGTTAACCTCCACAATGGGATCAGCGGATCTGCAGATATTGCTACATGTCGAGTCGAACGCAACTACACATATGTTCTCTGCTTGTGCCTTTCATTCACAATCTGCAATTCTCCCAAGAACCATAATCAATGTTAAATGAGGTAAAAGTTTTAGAGTCACAACAGACTTTGTATAACCAAGCCCAATAAACCAAGCACCCAATGTAACATCTCCACTTGCCTATTTGTGCAAAAAATGACTTGATCATTATATAGTAGCAACGAGAAGTTAGATGGAGAATGAGGTATGAATGCAAAGTGGACAAAATAGTTAAAATCTTACTGATTATGAGAATTATAAGAAATCAATTCTCTTGAAATGGCGTATAACTGTCCAATAGCGTGACAGAAGTACTTGTTCATGTTCTAACCAAACTTCCAATTCTAAATGTATATATAAATCTATTAGAGTTATTGCCAGCGCTCTGTTGCGATATTTGTTAGCTAAAATAATCAATCCAACATAATAGGAAAAAGAAACCAACGAAATTGTAAAGCTAACCATCAGCTGAGATGCTTTTGCTGTCCTGAGACATTGCAAGCTTAGTGATTTCACTGTCAAAAGCAACAAACTAAGCAGTCATATACATCTGAGACATTTATTTACAAACGGTTCCTAGCACAGAAAAAATATATTATTGTGTTACAGATGATAAGTTTGATGCATAAATACATTTTATAATTTTTCAACTGAACATTTGTGCCTACTGAATTACCTTACAACACCCATTGCATTGTGATTTTGGCATGTTAAAGCTGAGAATCAACACTGGAGCTTGCGTTAGCATTTGGAACATGAAATATACCACCATCAATTTCCAGTGTTAATTCCATTGACAATAGCTGTGCAAACGAACTCTGCTAGTAAGGTAATCGTGATTAGTAATTCTTTACATCTTAGTGTCGTACAACTTCAAAACGATAGACACTTACAATCGACGACTCTCAAAGATGGACCGCAAACCATCTAATGATATGCTTACCTCGTCGTATAAGTAATCCATGTCACTTCCCTCCCACGGGTAACGTTGCTGGTGCAGATCAATTCCCTCCACCTCTTCCTCATCGATGATATTACTAATTTTTATTAACATAAAACATAATATATTAAAAATATTATATTTTGGAGTAGGAAATGGAGTAATACATTGGAGCAAAACTCAACTCTATTTTGAAGTTACTCTATTTTGGAGTTACTCTATTTTGGAATAGAAAATGAAGTAATACATTGGAGATGCTAGTAGATTAGTAATCATACTTCTTTCTTTGTATAGTGAATTAATTATAAATATATTAAGACAACTGGGTTTTGTTAGTCTGGGTTGCATGTGCTTCAAAATCATCAAGATTTGACATTCGGCGTTACTTCTTAATCAGCATTATTATCGAATCATATTTTCGTAAAGTACTAGAGATTTTTCCGGGCTGCGCCAAGGTTTTTCGTATATATAAATTTAATTTTGATGAACAGTTTTGTTTTAGTATTTAAATATAAAAATTTAAGTATTGATTTGTTGATTTTCTCACACCTTTGCTGCAAGTTAAAGTCCAGTAAATTATGTATATTGGCCAAGTTCATTTGCCAAATCCTCCAGTCTGAATTTTACCGATTTGGACCACTCATCTACTCTTGGTGTGAGCTGTTGAAGGCTGCAGAACATGAAATGGACTGTTGGTAGAGCAATTGGTTTTATTTCATATGTTTTTAGCAAAGATATAATTTAAAAATAGTTTATTGTTGAGAAAAAAGAAGAAGAAATAGTTCACAAATAAACTAATATGAATAACGAATTTTTGAAGTCTATTAGTTGAATTGGTTATTATTTAATTGAAAAGTGTTTTAGTTACTGATAAAATTATTTATAAATCTATGTACTTTATTTTCTTTAAATTTAACTACGTTTTCTTGTTAATATTTTGTCCTTAACGACTTGATTATTTTTGGTTTAGTTTTAAATTTATTTATTTATTGTGTATTATTACATATTCTTCTAACCGTACTGTGGAAGGTAAATATGATTCACAAGTTAGTTCAAACTCAGATTTTTTTTGTTTTTAATGTTTTAATGTTTTTAGACTATGAATTTATATCGAATCTGTGAGTTATTGTATGTTACAACAATTATCTAACATAATATTTATGATAATATCTTAGCTTTTTGTTTTTCCATTGACTATATATTATCTTTTCATATATGTTTATATTTGTGGCTTATAGGTTGGAGTAATGAGACAATATTACATACGTCTTATTTCATTTAGCTAAGTTAGGCCTCTGTTATTAGTTTATTGCAGTCGAAACTCTGTCTCGTGACTGCCAGACTGCCATAGTGTCGTTAGAAATAAAGCTTTGCCTCTCCTTGTAATACTTCCAGGATACATATGTCTACTGTTCAGACATCATGACGATAGAAAAAATTAGTATCACTGGACGTAAGATGAACTCAAATCCATAATACCCCACCTCAAGAAAAATCTACAACTCTCGATACATAGCTTTGCTTATCTCAAAGCCACAAACAGAAAAACAGTATGAAGAGTATACATAAACATCAGAGAAACATTGTCGAATTAGGACTTACCTTTAGTCTGTACTCTGTAGCAACTGTCGAATTTTGATATAGGTTTTTACACCTTCTGTAGGTAACAAAGCCTCTTTCAAATGTGTGATGCTATCTTTGACAGAAAATGCATAAGATTTTCTCCGTTAACAATGCTATTAGAAATCTAGAAAGATAAGATTGACATCTTATTCCCCCTTTTATCATCGTTGCAGAAGGAAATCTCCCATATAAAACCCTCGATAACCTGCAACATGACAGGAAAATATATATATTGAGGGCAATAGCAAAACAATATAAACTAAGAGTCAAATACATAAGCTGGTCTGGTGTGGGAGACACACTCGATAACCTGCAACATGACACTCGATAAACCAAACTACCAAACTGAGTGGCTACCTGAGTTGTATATGATCGTGAGAAACTAATTTTGGAGTGGAAAGAATCTAATTGGGAGCTCCTTATCAACTCTTCTTCCAAAATATGATTCTGGACTCAGCTGAAACCAAGGTAGTTCTTTCAAAACTACCACGATTCCCAAGTGTTCTAAGAGATGAAATTTTCATTCAACCACTGGTTTTAGCAGTTTTAGGAGCTTTTGTGGTGTTGTGTTCCTTAAGCTTGATGGGTTGACAAAAAGGAAACCGAGCCTGGGGGTCGAAAGAACCATGTGTGATAGAATTATAACAATCAGCACACATTAAAAAGTACAATCTGAAATAAAGATACAGCGAATTCTGAAGTTGTACTCACATGAAATCAAAGGGTCCGATGGGATCGACAAAACATTTGAAACTAGTCTCAAGAAAGAAGTCAATATGAGGAACCTTTCTCTGTTTTTTTTTACCAATGTACTTGAGTCTTCTATCATTTCCTTAAAAACTATTACGCACTTACACAGATGAAGGAACACTGCAGATGAATATAATGGAAGGTAACAAAAAGATAACTTGCTTGTTCGGAATTATCATTTCATCATATCTATGAGACATTTTCTCTTCCATGAAACCCCAGCAGACTCCTTTCCAGCTGGCGTAGTAATGATCAAGAAGTGACGTCTTGTTTCCCCTGTATTTCCAAGTAAATAAGATAACAAATTAAAACCACAGGTAAACCATTTCGAAGAAGTAGAAATTACCCTTTTCGGTTGACATAATTTATAGCTCAACTCTCCACACCAAATTTTCTCATATTCACCCATTAATTTGATAAATATCTTGCAGAAACTCATACTCCAACTACGTCACACCATAAATTATCATTTACGGTATCTCCCCCCCCCTAAATTGAGAGGTTCAGGAAATGAAAAAATAAAAGAGCAAAAGATTATTTACCTAAGCTTCTCATAAGTGAGCTTCATCCTCCTGTAATCCCACTTTATGATTGAGCTGCAACAATACATAGAATCCAATTAACGTATTATCAAGATGAGAGATCTTTGTAAAACTACGAATTTGAAAAAATCTTTTAACCTAGGTAACATGGCAGAGACACATAGAGGGATGGTGGAGCTGTTCCTGGACGGCATGGTTACAGAAACCAATAGGGCGTGGTTCTGGAGAGATCACCACTGATGTTGTGATTATTTGGTTTTCTTGAGTTTGGTGAAGGTGAAGAAAGGAAAGAGATAATATATATAGGGAATCGAGTTCATGACGTGGGACTGTTTTTTTTTTTTTCTAACATTTGGATGACGGAGGACTGTTGAAGTTAAGCTGATGATTTATGACTAATGGTTGTGGGAGCGAGACGTTGAATGGAAGAATCTGAAGAGATGGTAACAGTAGCTTAGCTCCGATTAGAAGGAAGAGAATGAAGATGATGCGGCGTTAGAAATAAATTAAATAAGAAAAGGCCAAGTAAATTAGGTTTGATATATGGTAACGGCGGTGAAACATGAAGCAAATACGTCGTTTAGGCTGATTTGGGTGACGTGGCCTAATTCAATACTGTGATAGGTCGATTTAATTTGCATACGTGGATAGTCTAGATGTTGATCTTATTCAACTTTTAGTATTGTTAGATTGTAAAGTTTATTAGATATAAAGTCTCCAATAAATTCACCACTGTTATAAGATAAGCATTGAAATGATCATTCACTTCTTTACCAAACTCAAGCACTATGATCATCCACTCCTTTACCAACTCAAGCACTATGATCATCTACTAATCAAGCACTATGATCACCCACTCATTTACCAAATTAAGCACCATCTTTGTTATTTTATGTATTGTTGTTCACTATAAATACCATCACTCATCTCACTCTTTTGCACACCAAAAACAAGAACAAGAGTAATTCATCAAAGAATCATTACATTTTCTTCTTCCTTCTTATAATAATCTCTCTCCCTTATACTAGTGTTATTTGCTTCCTACGGGTATTAAATTCTACTCTTATTTAAA
>NC_027756.1:6164896-6167475 GCF_000695525.1 Brassica oleracea var. oleracea
CACTTCTTTACCAAACTCAAGCACTATGATCATCCACTCCTTTACCAACTCAAGCACTATGATCATCTACTCATCAAGCACTATGATCACCCACTCATTTACCAAATTAAGCACCATCTTTGTTATTTTATGTATTGTTGTTCACTATAAATACCATCACTCATCTCACTCTTTTGCACACCAAAAACAAGAACAAGAGTAATTCATCAAAGAATCATTACATTTTCTTCTTCCTTCTTATAATAATCTCTCTCTCTTATACTAGTGTTATTTGCTTCCTACGGATATTAAATTCTACTCTTATTTAAATTTCTCGATACTATAAATTATAAGTTATTTCATAACAACCACTTATTTAATTCACATTTATTTGACAATGAATACAAACACACTTGCAAGGATTTTACGAAACAAGAAGAAACTCTACCAAGTTCCGATTATTAGCTATTCATGATATATATCAAGATGGTTACACAGTATATAATTTCGGACCAACAATAATAAAAAAACATGATTCATATATAGACATATATAAACCTTAAGTCATGAATATTATTGTTATTCTAAACTATATGGATGAATTTTGATAATGTGGATATGTGATGGATCTGAAATTGAATATAATATTGTCTCATCTGTCAAGCATGTATGTCTACGATTATGTAGACATACATATATAAATATGTAAATAAATTGATTTACATAGTATGGTTTTGCTGGAGCTGCCTGGGGAGGTGTACGTGGTATATGGCATGCATCTTAGAAGAACCTTTGAAGGCTATTGGCTAAAGACTGTTGTTTTTTCGTGCATATGAGCTTGTAACAATCACTTTAACTTTTGTGATATGGGAGAAAAAGATTAATCAATGCTTTCAAAAACAAATGATTACTTAAACCCTTTTTATAATCATTAAATTAGAGCACATTCTTTAAAAACCAGTATATATAACTACGAAGAATGTGAGTCACCAATTCAAATCTCTTCGCTAAGCTCATGATCTTCTGCCTGATCTCAAGCTCATTATTCTCTTCATAAACAGACGCCTTTTAATGTTCTTCATCATATTTTTCCATCATAGAATCAGTTTCTAAAGCTATAATTGGTTCAGGTTAGTAATAATAATCCTCCTAATTATCTTTTATAAGTTTGATAATATTTGTTGTCATTTCTTCATCAGTTTGTTGTATATAAATCAATAGTTAAATTCACTTCGATTGAACACCTCTATTATTAATCGCACCAAACTTGACATCAATTCTTACTGTAAAAACCAGAAAAGTCCATAAGAATGTAAGCGAATCATATTAATGAAAAGACAAGATTAACATGCGTGAAAGAGAGAACATGAACCACCAAATTGATTTTTGAAAGTACGATAAATATGTGTGAGATTTTGTAGATACATGAAGATATTTTTGTGCATGTGTGCTCAGATCTATAACATAAGTGGCTAAAAATTGCAGAATCTAAATCAAGTACTAGCTGACAAAAGTCAGTATATATATATATATTCTTTTTTTGTCACAGGTTATTACAAAGCGAAGTTCCAAGTTCGTTAATCTTCTTGAGATCTTGACATTCCTTGGAACATGGAGAAGCTTCTTAATCCTTACGAAAAGCAATACATGAAAATGGCTATGCTCAAACATGAAGAAACTTTCAAGCAACAGGTAATATAATTACCGATCATCATTAGTCGATTCTAATCTATTTCAGCCTACGTCATATATACGAAAATGAAAATAAATATATATTTCAAATGCATTTTCAGGTAAATGAACTTCATAGGCTATATCAAGTCCAGAAGATCTTGATGGAAAACATGCAGATCAACAAGGGAAATAATGTAAGCTCAGGACCAGAGACTTTCAACAGAACAGTTGACCATGAGACTGACCGGTTGGTGAGAAGAGATTCCGGTAGTAATAATACAGATATTATGGACGAGAGTGAGATCGAGCTAACGCTTGGACCTTCATGTTACAGTGGTGAGTTGATGAGAATGAACAAGAAGAATAAGAACTCTTTGCTGGAGATGATTGACGGAAATTTAAATTCCGATGGCCGGAGTTTCTGGTCGTCTTCGACAGGGTCAAGCAATAACAATCACAACAATCTTGAAGAACAAGTAATCCAAGAGAAGTTGATGAAACATCAGAATCAGAAGCAGCCATGGCTTCGAGCATTGACCTTGAATATTATTTAATAGTAAATAATATTCATATTAACTAGTATATTCTGAAATAGATTTGCATTTTTTTTTCTTTTTCCAATTTAGTAGCTTTTTTTTTTAACACGCCTCTTATCAGGTGATCTTTTTAAGGTTTACAAGGATTTTCTTCTTTAGTTGGTTTTTTAGTAGTTATTTTCTAGGTTTAAATAAAACTAGGTGACCGGTCCGCACCCTGTGCGGGCATAAGAACATGATCGGTCCGCACCCTGTGTTCTCTCTCGGTCCGTACCTCACGAGAGGGAACACAGTAACGTCAGTATGAAGAGGCAGATATTGTGTGTATCTATAATTGCAACGTCACAAAATATATTGTGTGTTTACGAAGATACTTTCATTCAAAAAATA
>NC_027756.1:6170497-6170587 GCF_000695525.1 Brassica oleracea var. oleracea
CATACTTTAAGTTCATATGATATACATACAATTACGAAAAAAGTGATTTGCTACTCACTTAAAATGCATGTCAAGTTTTTTATTTAAAAA
>NC_027756.1:6170749-6173899 GCF_000695525.1 Brassica oleracea var. oleracea
ATTTTTTTTTTCAAAATCTAAATATCCGAACCAGATCCGAAATAACCGAATCCGAACTTATAATATCCGAACCCGATCCGAAGTATAGAAATACTCGAACGGGTTCTATACCTCTATACTGAAATACCCAAAAATCTGAAATCCCCGACCCGAACCCGAACCGGTACCCAAGGCTAAACTAAATCGATAATTATTATCTCCTAGCTATATATGGGCTTAACGAAATTGACAATAATTTTGGGCTTGTCTACATAAGCGATTGATTAAAATAAATGAAAAAAAAAATTTAAACAAAACCAGCCAATAGAATTATAACGTTTTTCCTGAGAAGCTCTATATGAGTGCCACCTCAGCAAAAATCACTAAAGTGACTTCTCTTTTAACGTATAGGAGGATCTATATGAATGTCTAACTTTGCTTTTTTTTTTTTGAAACTAAGAGCATCTCCATTAGTGAAACTGGGGAGAGGGGTCTTGAGGAAATTAATTATTAATTTTTTTTTTTTTGATTAAAAAAAAAAGTTACCGAACCAATCGCGGGCCGCCACGTGGTGTGGGGCCCGCGAAACAGTGACGAACCGGTTCACAATGAAGAACTTTTGAGAGGCAGGGTCATGAAATATGTGGGGTCCACAAATATTATATTATTATTTTTTTTGGAAAACGTGAGAGCTTGGAGGAGTGAACCCCTAATGTGGATGCTCTAATGTCTTACTTTGGTTAGGAAGATATTAATTATTTCTGAGTTCAACAGAAATGTGCATTGCCAGACATTGTCATATTCAGATTATAGTTATATATATCTACATAAGGTTCGATCTTTACATTATACACACAAAATGGAAAAAACAAATTGTATTATTTTTATTATTATTAGTAATAAATGAACAATAGAGAAGAAGATACAAAAGGGGCCAATGATGAAGTTGTTGTGGGACAAGAACATGCACTTCGTACTGGCATGTTCCCTTCAGACTTCAAGCATCGCCTACTTCCTCTGATTTAGTTCTGATAATTATATTATAATTTTCAAATTAAAGGAAATAATTATATTATATACATGACCCACAATCTTGTGTGAGATCATTGTCAGCTTTAGAATCCCAAGTTCTCGGTATCTAACTATCTATGATATATCCTCAGAAGCTCCATAAGTAAAGCTCCAATGGTGTATTTGTAATATTTTGATGAATTGAACAAGCTGAAATTACTTGTTACAAAAAAAAGAACAAGATGAAATTACTTTCATTCAAGAAGACATTACCAGCTTTATGTACAAACAAAAGAAATCAAATGTCTATAAGTTGAAGACAAAATAAAATATCCTTTGAAGCAAAACTTAGATGTCCAACAAAAATTAAAATATATTCATATGTTTATACTTTACATATTACTAGGAATTGTATCCGCGCGATATCGCGTGGCAGCTCAGTGCAATTAAAAATTTCATTACATTGTAAAGATAAAAAATGATGCAAGTTTCATTGATGTGGTAGTCTTGTAAGTAGAGTATTAGTTGTTATAATGTGATTAAAATGTGAGTGTTATTACATAAGACAATGTCAATCGCAAGATAGATTTAATTACATTTTTTGTTTACTTATGAAAGTTAGAATTGTTTGGTTAATAATTCTTATTACCTCGAGTTTTAATGTTGAAAGACTGAGTTACTTACTCTGGTAAATGTATCCTACTACCTGTTATCTTAACTAGATTCTTTTTCTAGTATCTTATAAATTTCAAATTTAATTTAAAAAAAATATTTAAAGTTTAATTTACATAATTTTATACCAAAAATCACAAATATGACTAAGAATTGGTTGATTTTATTTGTGATTTTTTGACAATATTAAATTGATTGATTTATTGCTCATAGTTAACAGATTTGTTTGATTGGATTTCAGTTCATAATAATGTATAGTATTATATTTGGTGAGTGTATATATGTTGCGTTGTTCCAATATTTGAGTTTTCATGTTAAAACAATACTATTCAAACTCATGACTTTTAACGATTAAATGTATGTTTTGTTGTTTTCTCTTGTATACGTACAAATTTTATTCTATTTTTATTGAAAGTTTTGTTTATTGATCATAGGCATATTAATATAAATTTTCTTATCTCGGATTTTACAGCATTTGTTTTTGTATGCTGACATTTTTTCATATTTTCAGTACCTAGTTATACAAATAATACGGACGTATGTTTTTTAGAAGAAGTTTTGATCCCTCAAACTTGAGCAAAACTCTTCATCATGTCAGCTCATCCATGTTTCCTATAACCTTAGATTCATTAGATCCACAGATGGTTTTGCCTATTAATTATATAAAATAGATTACAATGGACTGAAAATGGTGAGTGATGATAAACCAACTAACATATATGTTTATTTGTGTACGTGCAAATCTTACCTAAAAAGTAAGGTGCAATTTTATTGGTTGTATACGAAATATGTTTTGAAATCGTAACAGAACTATCTTATCTATTAAAATCAAAACAAAAGAGTAAAGCTTCAATTCTTCAATACACACAACCTAATTACATATCTGATTGATGCCTTGAGCTAGACTCATACGAAGAAACACCATGTCATAAATCTGCGTAGAAGCTTGATTTGCTTTGACGGGGATTTGTCAATGAACATAAGTCCAAGTGTAATTACTTGCTTAATTTTTCCCAACGTTCTCTCTTCAATCTTCATATTCTCATCAACCACTCTCTCTCTAAGTTATCCGACTATAAACTCTTATTTACTCAACATACCTCTTTTCTGGATCTTCTTGTTCCTCACTAGGTTTTAGATTTGTAATCATTTCCAAGATAAACAATCCAAAGTTAAATATATATGTAGATGATAACATAAACAAAAACACATGTAACTTGAAATGTTTGTATTTTATATTTTCGAAGAAAGAGCCATTACTTGATGAGTAGGTTTCATCTCCAATCTTGAATTGAGAAATCAATGGTTTTTGATCATCATCGATAACAAAACACTACTTGCATTCATATCAAATATAATCTCAGGCCATTGTTTGAATAGATAAAACATACCTTCTACAACTCCTATAACCACTCCTAATCTTCTTCTCCATGATGAAGCCAATGAAGAATTGAGCGTAAATCTAATATTTTCTCCACCGGTCGATTC
>NC_027756.1:6175269-6176903 GCF_000695525.1 Brassica oleracea var. oleracea
GTTTTGAATTATGCATAGGGAGCCATGATTGAAATTGCCATGAAAAGAACATATCTACAAGCATCTCTTGAGCCTTGAAAACTCTTTTTGAAACATGTTGCTCATATGATATTGACATTGTTCTTGAAACCAATTACAAACTGAACTTGAGCATAATGAATTTAATCTCTCTTGCATATGGGCACTTGCATACTTGATCATGGATTTCATACACATTTGGGTTATCTTATTCCATGTCTTATCCTTTGATTAACCCAATAGCACTCCCCTACCCTTGAACCCTTGCCATTCTTTGAAACCAATATCGATTTGTTGAGTGAGGTCTCTTATTGATAGTTTGTCATGTGCAAAATCTTGAGAGTATTGGGAGCAACATATGTTTGTTCTCATCTATTGCTAGCATAAGATCCTCATTTAAACTAGCATCTAGGATAATGAGTGAGTTTGTGTGTTTTTAAGTTGTTATATCTTGGGTTTGAGAGAAGAGAAAAAGATCAAAGAGTGTCAATAAGAAAAGAAAACCAATAGGAACCAAGAAAATAAAAGAAGAAAAACTCTAAAGTGTGTCAATTAGAATTCTCCAAAGTAAAAAAAAAAATGAATGAAAGATCATAATGGGGAAAGAAAAAGTGTGTCAAGTTCTTAGTTGGTTGATCATGTAAAAAAAAAAAAAAAGAGAGTTCACTTGGTGAGAAATGTGAGTGAAGTGTATATACTTGGGTTTTGAAATATAAAAGATGGGTAGAATTTGTAATCACTTAGGAAGAAGTTGTAAATGATAACATAAACAAAAACACATGTAACTTGAAATGTTTGTATTTTATATTTTCGAAGAAAGAGCCGTTACTTGATGAGTAGGTTTCATCTCCAATCTTGAATTGAGAAATCAATGGTTTTTGATCATCATCGATAACAAAACACTACTTGCATTCAGATCAAATATAATCTCAGGCCATTGTTCGAATAGATAAAACATACCTTCTACAACTCCTATAACCACTTCTAATCTTCTTCTCCATGATGAAGCCAATGAAGAATTGAGCGTAAATCTAATATTTTCTCCACCGGTCGATTCCGTAATCAAAGCGATCAAGTTACTGCTAAAAATCTTACCAAATTCTTGTGTCTTAGCTTAAAAACACACGCCTTTTCTCTTTCGAAACCATCTTTATATAAACCTCCCTGTCCCGTTTCTTAACGTTCCTCTGTAGTCTGTAGATATCCTCTCTATTGCCCTTCCTCACAATTTTCTGTTCCCAGAACTCATTTGACACTGCTTCGAGCATAGGCGGATGTGAATTTGAGGCTTCTCCGGCATGTTCGTGGTAAGCAATCATGTCTTTTTGAGAGATAACCATCCTAAGCAACAACAAAACGTAGATGTCATAAGAAGATTAGAAACTTACGAACCTTTTCCTATCAGTTTTAGAGACTCCATTTATCTTTAAATCAAGTTTAAGTAGGTGTCTTTATCTATTTAAGAAATGAGAATCTGAACGTAGAGTTACTCATGGGTTAAATGGAGGAAAAAGATAAGTGAGTACCTACTACACGTTTCACTGAATTTTGGTAGAACTCGCCAGCAGAGAACTCTAAGAATGTAGTGGGAAAAGGGAATATGAGAGAGCCGATGT
>NC_027756.1:6176947-6184336 GCF_000695525.1 Brassica oleracea var. oleracea
TTGGTTCCGATAAGGATGCCTCCTTTGGAATTATTGCAAGCTTCCCAAAAATGGATTAGCCTAAACATCAACTTGGAATCTCCTGGTCCTGCTGAAACAAAAGTGGAGAATGGCTTGTATTGCACGGTGACGACTGCCGTTTAGTTTTCCATAGTGCTGGGATGCGTTTGCTGAGGAAGTGATTGTTGGGTTGGGATATATATAGTCTCAATAGGGAAAGGAGAGAGATGGGATGCGTTTCATTTAAGTGATTAATTAAGGGATCTTCAAGAGGTATTGATATCATTGAGTAAGAGGAGGGATGTGGAGAGTTACATGCCGATTTGTCAGGAGGATAGCTTTGATTCATCATTGTTGCCGTCGCAGATATACAGAGGAGATTGGAAGACGATGAGTTTTGGAGGGTCTGTAGATGCCGTGACAACTTAGGTTAGAGGAAGAGGAAAGTAAAACAAACTGGTCATTAAAATTAATGGGCCTATTACGTAGCACAGATTCGTGTGGCCCAACAGTTTAGCATCCTTGATGACATGGACAAATGATTGGTTATGAATATTTTGTCTTATGTGGCACACCTAGAATTGTTTCATTTTAGTTCCTTTTATATAGTAGAGATAATATTTATAATAAAAAAATTAAACAGAAGACATTCAAGCCTTTCTAGATATAGCTATTATTTTAAAGTAAACTAATATAACAATTTTTAACTAATTTTGTATTTTAAATTAATTTAATATATTAAAATGTTAAAAACCAGAATAATCTGTGGCTCTTCCGGTTGACAAAGTGGTAGCTTGTTTTTTTTCTTGTAGATGCACAATTTTTTTTTAACGGCTGATATAGATAGGCTTGGAACTCATTATTTGAAATTGTTAGTGCATATATATAGGAAGATGAAGAGTTACATTGTTTCAAACGTAACGAATATTATTTGCAAAACTCATTTTCAGTAGGTGCAATCGCTGCTTTTCATTTTATTATCTAACACATGTTCTAATTTTGTTGGATATTAATTGTATAGTAATTGTAATCTTATTATATAAAGTACACTTTGTCTCTCACCTGGTCCTGCCATGTCACTAAATAGGAGAGAGATAAGCCACCACGTATTCTCTCTTTTTTAAGTGTTCCGAACCTTTCGTTTCGTTTGATTTTTAAATGGGCTTAAATGTTTGTTCTTTTTATTTTGTTAGAGTTGTAAACGGGCTTGGAAGTGTTGTTACTTTGTGGGCTAGAAATCAAATTAATTGGCTTTCACAGAAAAGAAAAGGTTACGACGTTTTTCAGTCGCCTTCTTCATTGGTACCGACTGAAAATTATAGGGTTCTACGTGCTTTGGAGCTCCGAATACGTCAGGCTTTCATTGGAGGTTCTAGAAGGTTGTCTGAGACAAATATTCGTTTGGAATCTCTGTTATGATTGCTGTTCCTGTCGTTTCGGTTTACATTCATCTCCTTTGATTCGTTACAGAATGAAGTGATTTACCGTCATTAACAATCTCCTTAACTTTTTGAACCGATACAAAGCATGATTACTCATTCAATGCTCTTTCTCTCCCTCACAGTCGGTGGAACTCCACCTATAAATAAGGTTAGACTTCATCCCATGAACATCATCTTCACCGTTCCTAATACAAGTTAAATGTCTTTTTAGTATAATGGCTCACTCATCTATAGTTTTCACTGATTTGAGATCCGGCTGTTGCTCTTCCACCGTGGTGTTGCGCCTTCTCCGGTTTTGGGAAGCAAGAAATGTGAAACGCTTCCTCTGACAATGGTACGTCAACACCCGCTTCTGGCCATATTTCTTCAACCCCCGTCGAGATTCCAAAGCCCGCTTCGGTTTCCATAGAGGGAGTGCTGACTAAATCTCCAACGGAAAGCTCCTCCACGCCTGATAATGGAGACTGATTTTCCAACCACCGCGATGGAAATCATTGTTTCAGGATGCGAAGTGGGTTAATGGAACTTGGGATCTGAAACAATTCGAGAAAGAAGGCAAAACAGATTGGGATCTGGTAATGGTTGCTGGTTAAATCCTCTTAAGCTCGAATCTTCATTTCAGTTCTGCCCTTATGTTATGTAATTTGTAGTAATGTTTTGTTTCAAAGTGATAATGTTTGAAACAGAACGATGTAGGTATAAAACCAGATAATGTTGGTCAAGGACATCTATATTATTAAAAGAGAAGTACCCATATAAATTACCCCCTTAGTTTTTCATTTTATTTACACTCCAATGCTACTAATGTTATAAATGATCATTTGTTTTAGTAATATTGTTTTTTCCAAATAATAAATGTATTTCCTAATTCTAATTTTACCAACAAAACGGGAAACAATGACTTGAACGTAATCTGTCTTTACTAATTTTAAAATATAGTGTCAAAAAATCTTAGGAAAATGAAATCGTTTAATAATTCTTAACTGTAGTCTGCAGTTTTCTTCTTCATCTATAGGTAATGAACATGGAGGATAACTTTAGTCTAAGAAAAAAAATTAAAATTCATGACTTCAAGTCTTCATTGCTATGATACATATTAATAATTATTCTTCCGAAAGTCAATGTTCAGTCATGTTCTCATAGGTATCATATGGATATATTACTCTAGGCCCGTCTCAATAGAAAGTGGAACCCTGAGCCGAATTTTTTTTTTTGGGGCCCTTTTTGAAGAGAAGAAAAAAAAAGGTTTTTTTCCTTAATTTTTTTTCTAAAAAAACTATTTGGGCCCTAATCTGGACTAATTTTTTTAAATGATGTAATGGGCTCTGTGCAAATGCACTCTCAGCACATGCACATGACCGGACCTTGTTACTGTAACCTATAACAAAGATGTATACATATTTATTTCTTTAAGTATAAAATTCAAATCATCTATACAATCGATTTTCTAATCTTTCTAAACAAACCAAATCAATAAACTCAGAATCAAAACATAATATCTTTTATTAGTCTATCCAAACTTATAATTAATGTCGAATCTTTATTATACCCATAAAATATCGAAACTATAGCCTAAATTTTTGGTAGCTATTATATTTACGTAAATAATAATATAAACTTATCTTTTATATAGACCTGTGAAGTTGCTCTTCAATAGAAGAATGAAACACTCGATCTTTGTATTTGAAGTATATTATTCCTGAAAACAAATACAAGATTAAGAACAGTAACAAAACAAACAGTTGAACAATATATTAGTTTGTGCACAAACTTTTTGGTCTTCTTCTGCCAAAAGTTCACCTAAAGCAGGGTGGCCCAAGAACAGCAAATCAAAAAGGAGATTCTCAACTCTAATCAGACACAAACCATGTTTCCAAGCTCTAAAATGAAAAGAAAATAAAACATGCCATGAACACACACATATATCATATATATGACATAAAAAATAACCGGTGAATGTGATGACGCTTAGCTTCGTATTTTTTTGTTGAGCAACATGATTCACATTAGTTGTTTCATCTCTATGTTCGCACACAACTTTTCTGGAATAAAACACAAACAAAATAAGTATATCAGAGTCAAAGAAACACACACAAAACGAATTCAGACAACCAACTATATCACTCCTTGAATTATATTCATCCCCGCTTCTCCCGCAGGTGCTCAATCACTCCTTGAATTATATTTTGGTTATATTAGTGCTCCATTATAATTTTTTGTCCCCTCTGTTTCCATGGGTTTCTAAGGGTTCTCGGACTTGTATTTTCTTTTCAATAAGTTGTATCTTGCAACCGTATTATTCAGAAAATGGTAATCTTAACATCTTACAAAAAAAAAAAACTATATCAGAGACATCATAACTTCCTTAATTCTATTTACTTTCATTTAATACAAAGAAAAAAATTAAAAGAGAAAATTAATACTTGCGTGGTCGCGCGGGTCCATGACTACTGTTATGTTATTAGAAAGCTTCTTGCTTTGCCTTACTTTGTCTTGCCGCATGATGGACAGACGGAAATTATTTTCTATAGATATAACCGTGGAGTAATTAGGCTAAAAAGGAAAGATCTTTATAGATCTGTTATCTTTGTCAATAACTTTTCCCATCCACTTAATTATCAGCTTCGTTTCTACTGAATCTATTCTTCTTTCAACGTGTTTTTTATCACATTCAGGATACAAGTCATCTCTAGAAAGTTAAGTGAGACAACCCATGGTTTCCAAAGGTCACACCTTTGCACCATCTGTAGATTAAAATGCTTCTGCTACTACTACTGAAGTTTGTTCAAGTACTCCTTATGAAAATGGAATTGCGATAGAACTTGGGTTCTATAGCGCCAGCAACAAAACATGAAGACAATCATGGTAACTTATTCTTCCTTTCAATCGCGTGTATAATTATATCAGTTCACTTAGTAAAATTCAGTTGGATTTACAAGGACTAATTGTCAGGGTGGCGAAAGAGCATGTGAAGAAGGGAAAAGCCGAAAGCTGCAATGCAGAACGAACGAAGGCAATAACTGAGCTCTAAATTCCAATAAGATTGTATATCTTCAGTTTAATTTGTTTCCATTTCTCCATTTGATTATTCTTAAGCTGGTTATCTTAGTGACTAAATTGATTCTATTGTGGTATGGTTGTTAATCTTGCTGCTAAGCCACCAACACGCTGATCACATCTCTTGATAGTGAATGATAATTGCTATTTATCCCTATTTTTTTCTTGAGGATGATGTAACAATGAGGTACATCTCAACGGTACTGTTACAATCTAAGGAATAATGCATGTGGTGTATAGCGAAACAGTCTAGAAAACAGACCGAGTATTACTGTAAAAATGTTGTGGAACTTTCAGTAGAGCACAAAACCACTGTAAAATTTTGTTTCTTTATCTGATTATCCATCTATTTCTACGAAATGATATTGTCCTTTTATAGGTAAAATATTAATGATTAAATTCTTATATCTTTATTCTTTGTTAAAAACTCTGAAACTTTTTGTAAGTAAGTACAGATAAATAATCAATTTAAACTACCTTATTATATTTTTTTTACTTACAAGATAACAAAATGCTATAAAAATTAATTTGTTTACAACAAATGATCAAGAGCAAAACCATATCATATTTATGAGATAGTGATTCTATGTCTATCATTTCATTTATAATTGTTATTATGTATGTAAAAAAAATTAATAATCTTTTTGATATTGTTGTCATCAATTTAAAATCACAAAAACACATAAAAATTTACATATAAATTCTACAAGAAACTAACAATTTAATATTGCAAAACTCTGTAATCAAAATGTTAATTTTGAATAGCAATCCGCGTGTAGCCGGAATATCTACCAAATATATGAGAAAACATTTTGAAATAATCACTCTGATTAAAAAAAAAGAACATTGCTCCATTCAACTCATTGGAAATATTGTATTAAGCAATTAAGTCAAACACAACGATTCTAAGACTCAAAGTTCTAACACATTAAATTTTTAATTAACTACAAAAACAATCTCAACAATCTATTATAAAATAGTTAACTACACCGATTTATTTACGAAAAATAATGATTCATACATAATATATACCCAAATATTCAAAATAGAAAGAAATATTAAAAAATTATTTTAAGAAAATAAAATTCCGCGCGGAACTACCCTACCCTAGTTTATAAATAAACAAAAGTATCAAAACTCACTCTTAAGATTCATTGAAATATTATTACTTATAATAATCTAACTGCAGCTAAAAGAATGTCGAAAATGAAAGAGACACCCATTGAGATGTTCAATACAAGAAAAGGCACACTTGGTAGTTTTCAATTAAAAAATACATTGTTTGACAGATTTGTTTAATTCTAATTATATAAACTCAAATCATTAATATTTGATTTATTTAATATTTAAGTTATGTTTACTATTACTGTTTATTAAGTTAATTAGTAAACGTTAAGTTTTAGATGATATCTAAAAATATACTTTCAAAGCAAATATATATATATATATATATATTTAAGATCATATTGTAAATTAATTATATATAGGTAGAAAGACATGTAGTTATATTGAATAGTCACAACTCTTAAATTTGAATAGTCGCATTCTTCCAATTTAAAGGTAGTTATTTTGAAAAGATACATATTATGAATAATTACAATTTTTCTCTTTTTAAAAGATACTTATATGAATAGTCACAATTTTTAGACAATTTTTAGAAAAAACACAACTTTCCAACATTGAACTTTTAGAAACTCAACCTTTTACACATTTTTTACAAAATACACAACCTTTCAACATAAGTGGATTCACAACCTTTAGAATTAACGGGGATTGCTATTATTAGTATATATGTTTTCAAGAGATGGAGTGTCTACGGTCTTTAGGTTTTTGTAAAACTCACTCAGTTATTAGATCTCTTGTTGCTGTCGCTGTTGTTGTCATGAAAATATCTCTCTTGGCTTCTTGCTATTAGGTACTTGGGACAGATATGATTTAGTTGCGTATCTAAACAAGTACCAGTTAGAACTTGAACCACAACTTGAAGCAATCGTTGGACGGTATGCAAATATTTTTGTATAGACCTATGAGCTTTCTGTGTGTGTTTCCTTGTAATAATGAGCTAAAAGCTAAGAGAATAGTATGCTGAATCATTCTGGTTCAATGGAACACAAACACAGACACAGCAGGAAACCTTGGTCCAAATTCATCAACACAGATAATCAGCACCTAGTCCCACCTGAGGTTTACTATTTGTTCTTTGTTCAGAAAATGGTTTTAGTTGGGGTTATAACAGGTTGTATCTTTAAAGTTTAAACCATATAGGCGATTGGCTTCATGGGACAAGGTGCTCCGGTACGATCATCTTTATTCAATCACATTTAATTTTAAGGTAAACAGATATATGATTTGATCATTTTTGAAACAGGGGCACGCTTACTTTGCGCAAGTTAGGGAAGCAGAAACGAGCAGAATGAGAAGTAAATGAAACTCGGAGATATCTGTCTGAAAAGCTTTCTGGCTATGATGAATTGTAGTGTTCATCTTTTCTTCAAGTGTTTTAAACAAGAGTCATTTACATTCATAGTCACTTTTTGAGTTTTAATTACATATTTAAGATAGTTTGAACTACTGAGATAGTTTATTCATGGTTGTTTACCTTGTTACCCCCAACTTACTTTTACTCACACAGCTTTTCGACAACACCTTTCTATTTATTTACAGCTAGAAAATAAACATAGTGTTATAAATTAAGCATTGAAATGATCATCCACTTCTTTACCAAACTCAAGCACTATGATCATCCACTCCTTTACCAACTCAAGCACTATGATCATCTACTCATCAAGCATTATGATCACCCACTCATTTACCAAATTAAGCACCATCTTTGTTATTTTATGTATTGTTGTTCACTATAAATACCATCACTCATCTCACTCTTTTGTAC
>NC_027756.1:6186858-6202108 GCF_000695525.1 Brassica oleracea var. oleracea
AAAAAATTTAGAATCAAAATCTTGGGTTTTTTTAGCTCATTGTGGAGAGAAAGTGAGAGATATGTTGTGTTTAGTTCACAAGAATGGAAAAAGAAGAAGGGTAAATCGATTTTGGGAGCATTAAGAGCTTCAAATTGGTTGTTCATGGTGGTTGTGGTATTGATGACAATGACAATCTTGTAATTACTTGAAGATGATGAGGGTGAGAGAGTAAAAATGTCATTTTCGAAAAAAAAAGAAAAAAAAAATTGATGGCATTTTCATAAATTATATGAACTTGTGGGGTGAATAGGGCAAAACCAATATATATAAAAAAAAAGGTTAGTTTTGTGTTTGACTTTAAGTTATAGGTTAATTCTGCAAAAAGTCCATTATATTTTCCATGAATCGTATCTACAAATGAGTTGGAGCTTGTAGTGATCGCACAACACAATTCAACAGGGATATGAATAATTGTTGCGTACGTCACCAGAATTTTAAATGACTCAGCTCAATTATTTTCATAGAAATCGTCCATAAAATCATGTCGCCAAACGAAATTAATCTGACAATAGTTTTTGGTGAGTGAAACTTATAACAATGAAACAAATCAAGAAGGTGGCAAAGAAAAAAAGTAAAAAAATAATTCAATAAAAGAAAAAACCTCATGGTATGTATATTTTTGATCAAACAGAACCTTATGCCTCGTGGAGTCGTGGTGTTAACTGCGTAATTAATAGTACTAGTTAAGAGTCTTTAAACGACTGAAGTTTTCAACGCTTATACGTATCTAACTCATGCCTCATGGTGTTAACTACGTTTGTTTCTTACATGTATGCGTAGGCGTTCGAATGTGTACAAAAAGAAACGTTAATATCATTATTTTTTTCAACTCGAAATGCAAGTTTTAGATATAACTTCTAGAACGGACCAATTTCTTCCGAGTCAGTTAGTTTTCTCTTGCTGAAGACAACCTTTCTTTGGTCAGAAGTATAAGAATAGCTAGCTTTAGAGTTTAGTAAAAAAAAAAAAGTTACAAAACTCGATCGATCAAATGACCAACTTCAGTTTAATATATATTAGTTTACGAGGTGCGACCAAAGAAACAAAATATAATAACATGGTTGAATTAGTTGACTAGGTTTGAACATGAAAAGACCTATTCGGTTCAGCCGTAAACCCGCATTACCAGTGAAAAAATTCGGTATACATGTAGGCCTTGAAAAAAGGATTTCGACCGAGAAACATCATTTTTGTTATAAATTAAGCATTAAAATGATCATCCACTTCTTTACCAAACTCAAGCACTATGATCATCCACTCCTTTACCAACTCAAGTACTATGATCATCTACTCATCAAACACTATGATCACCCACTCATTTACCAAATTAAGCACCATCTTTGTTATTTTATGTATTGTTGTTCACTATAAATACCATCACTCATCTCACTCTTTTGTACACCATAAACAAGAACAAGAGTTTATAATCAAAGAACCATTACATCTTCTTCTTCTTCCTTATAATAAACTTTCTCCCTTATACTAGTGTTATTTGCTTCCTACGGGTATCAAATTCAACTCTTATTTAAATTTCTCGATACTATAAATTATAAGTTATTTCATAACACATAGATTATATTGTTTTAATGTTTATCTCTTTCTTCCTCAAAAATCAAAATCTTATTTGCACAGTTCTCGAGTAATGGCAAGAAGCAGGTGCTTCGTACTCTGCTACAAACCATTGAACCAACCGTAAGAATAGACGCTTCCAAACAACACGAGTTTAAACTCATCGCCCCCAAGATGAACTGATCGAATCCATGGTTCTGCTGGCACGGGCCAGCCGGATAAACGGTAAAAGTCTCCAATAACAGCACCGTCTCATGCCAATATCCAAATTAACGAAGAAATTGAGACCAACCAACTCTACCGCGTACACCAGCTCCACCATCTACCATGTATGCTCTCTTCCCTACCGCTTTTCAGCTTCCCATCAATTAGACCGCTTGCTTATGGGTTTTAGGAGAATTCACATGATTTCGGTTTGAATTTGGGATTGGAAATTTTGATTAAGTTTAAAGAATGTTCTTTCTGGTCTTACTTCAGTTCAGCTTTTGTCTCTCTTTTTTTTTATCTAAGATCTCACAGGCGTAGAGTTTGTAGGCCACCGAGAGTCCTCTCATTATAATATTCTGTAATTTCATAAGAACTTTCAGGCCACAAATGTTCTCTTACCATGGCATCATGACTCTTAAAACTCACTACGATGAGCTGTATGTCCTACTAAGCTTGTTTGTTTTGTTGTACTCTTGTTGTGCATGGTATGTGTATATTGCTAGGAGGTCATTCATATATATGTGTGATGTCAGTCTGATCCACGTGTACACACAATTAGCGCTATCCACATGTACATTAGTTTAAGTGTACATGGTTTACAGAATATCTACATGTACATCTTACTACAAAAATGTCACTGGGGACGTAGAGATTTACAAATCCATTGCTCGCTTTAACAAATTTTTAATATAAATATGGTCAAAAAGTATTCACATGTACGCAAATGCATGTGAGGTTTGCTCTGTTTCAACGGTTAAGCTCTGAAAATAATCTATTTTATACGTTTCGTCTACATGGATAAGTGGTATCGATGTGGATTTGTGCATACATTATTGATTGGATAAATGAATAGTGTACATAGGTCTTCATATCCATGTGTACAGTATTATCATGTACATTGTAGATTTGTATAAATGAGTAGTGTACATAGGTCTCATCATCCACGTGTACACTATTCGAACTTACATTGGAGATTATATAAATGAAAAGCAGTTTGTACATCTCCAGTTTCATGACCAAGTTTCAAATAAAAACCAAATACAATAGCACTTGTGGTACAACAGTTCTCAATATGCACGATGTTTTCCCCACCTGCTTCTTAACTCCTCCCATTCAGATCTTAGGTGGGCTATGAATAACAATAATACACATCTTAGGTCGGAGCCCGCTGCTGCTGCTCATGAAAGGCTGTGGTGGAGGTGAAGGAGGTTGCTATGGTGGAGATAGAGGCTTAGGAGGTGCTAGTGACGTCACAACATGATCTGATGGCGGTGTTGCGTTTTGTTTCCGCCATTGTTGTCCACCATAGGGACCTCTAGCCGAGAAAAAGAAGAACATTCCAAAACTTAAAATGGGACTCTTCAAAATTCCTTCCCCACCAACTCTGATATGTGTAACAATATCCATAACAAACATATGAAACTCATAAACTACAGGGTCAACTTCAAAAAATTAAAAGATACATATTTTTCTTTAATTCATAGCAAAATGAAAAACCATAACAGAGATTTAATAAAACAGGGGAAGTGGCACTGACGGTTTTTTCTCGCAAATCAAGAGTATCCTTAGACGTTCGGATGGAATTAACAAGGCGGAAGAAGAAATTCAGAGCAGTGCTGATTTTGTATATCTCGACAACTACATCCTGAGATGGATCCCAACGAGACAGACGTCTCTGCCTTCTCCCACGATTGGCAATCGAAAATTGAGAGCCAGCTTCGAGATCTTGGAAACACATCCTCTTCTCTTTTGAATCTTGGGGGAACAAAAACGACGAAGATCCGTGAGATTTTGGTATTATTAAAGTCTCCCAAATTTATTGTTATTTAAAATTATTTTTTTAAAAATTAAAAATTGAACAAATTATTTATCTTATGGTGGTGAAGGGCAGCCGTGGAAATTCACTCTTGATTTTGTTAAGGGAAGAGAGAGGAAAGAGTCTCTGTAGTCAAAACTGTCCTATTGTGTTATTATTAACTAGAAAACTGACTCTCTACGTAATATTTTCTTTAAACAAGAGCCATGTTTTCTTTTTAAGACTCTCGTTAATTCCACGTCTAATATGTTAAAAATGCTAATTACACGTATGTTATGAATCAGAAATTATATTATTAAAAAAGATAGAAATGGGCCTTTCCAGTGGAAGCCGATTAGTAGCCGAACTATAATTAACAAGATAAGAGGAGATGCTCGTGGCAACAGAGTGAGGTTCCCGCGAGAACTGCGTGCAAAGGAGCATCTGCCACGTGGCGGGAGAGACACTCCACATGTCAGAAAAAACCAGAACTAAAAAAAACAGATTTGATTATTATAAGTTTTTTTCTCTGGCTCTGCGGTGCTTGCCACCTTTCAGGTGCTCTGCGCCACTCACCTTAAATCTTCTTCAATCAACGCTATTCTTTACTCACAAGGAAACTCAAACCAGATAGCTCAATGCTCAGATTAAACGCTAATTACCCTTTCTTTCCCAAGAAATCCCACCGAGTTTGTAATAGAAAGCTCGGGACTTACTATGATTCTTCGTCGATCTTTAAACACGGCGGAGTTGGCGATGATGCTGATAAGAAGAAGCTGTTTCTAAGAGTTTCTGTGAAAGCAATGAAGGAAGAAGGTAACGGAAGTGGAAGCATGAGTTTCTCTGGACAAAGCTGGGATCCTAGTTCGGAGATACAAGTTCCTTCAGAACAGAGACCTGTAAGGATTACATTTACATTTGTCTTTCTTTTTTTCTTTCTAATTAAAGATTTAAAGGTTTTTAATAATAATACCCTTTTTTTTTTTGTTGGGTGCTTAGGTGAATGAGTATTCGTCTTTGAAGGAAGGGATGTTGTATTCATGGGGAGAATTGGCTCCAAGCCAGTTTTTTCTTCGTCTTGGTGGTCTTTGGCTTGTGACTTTCACTGTTCTTGGTGTTCCCATCGCAGCTGCTAGCTTTAATCCTTCCAGAGTGAGCTTCGAATCCTTTTAGCCTCTCTCTGCCATATGAAGATGTGTGTTAATACACTCTTTTTACATATTAGAATATAATTTCCTTGAAAAATGTTGCAGGAACCTTTGAGGTTTGTTGTAGCTGCAGGTACAGGAACCTTGTTCCTGGTTTCATTGATTGTCTTGAGAATTTACCTGGTATTTAATAGACTTCCCTTGCCTCTCCCAGCTTACAATAATTTCTGATGGATTCCAAGGAAGTTGGACTTATTTGTTGTTAGGGATGGAGCTATGTTGGAGATAGATTACTTTCTGCGGTTATTCCATACGAAGAGAGCGGATGGTATGATGGCCAAATGTGGGTGAAGCCACCTGAGGTTTGCATTACAAAGTCCTTTAAATATGTAGAGAAGGAAACTCAAAATTTTAGAGAATACAATCCTTTTAAGTGTTAATCTAGAGAAGACAAAAAAAAAAAGAAACTCAGAATTTTGAATATGTTTACTCACTACAAAGTTACCACCAGTTTCCATAGCTCTAGTATTCTATGCATGTTTGGATATAAACACTGGAAGGAATGAACATACCTGGTCCACATGCATCTTTGCATGTTGAGTTGATCTACATAATTCAAAAATCAAGAGACTGATTAGATAATTACTGTGGCTGTGAATTTGTGTTTCTTAGGTATTGGCTCGGGACAGGTTGTTAGGTTCTTACAAGGTAAACAATGTTCTATGGCAATGTTTATTATTCAATATTCAGTGATGAAAAGGCAAAAATGAAAGAAACTCATGCTACGTTTGTGAGTTTCAGGTGAAGCCAGTAATCAAGATGCTCAAACAAACATTGGTTGGTACAGGAGCTTTACTAGTTTCAGCATTTGTGCTATTCGTCTTTGCAACACCAGTCGAAGATTTCTTTAAAACCACTTTAAGAGCAACCAATGAGGTTTCTATTTCAAGAACCAACAACAACAAATTCAATATGAGGTAATATCACCCACTTGAAACGAACTAGTTTTTGGCTTTTGTTGAAACCAAACTCACCTCATTTCATTACATATATTACCAGGAAAGAACAATTGCTTCGGTTGCCAATAGATCTTGTGACCAATGATGACTTGGCAGCCGCGGCGGCTGAGGCTGCTGATGGAAGACCGGTCTATTGCAGAGACCGCTACTACCGTGCATTGGCCGGTGGTCAGTACTGCAAATGGGAGGATCTTGTTAAATAGTTTTCAAAATATAGAATAAGAACACTTATGAGGAGTGTTTCAAAAAGAAAAAAAAGAACACTTATCAGTTTCTCAGTATTGATTAAAATGGCTTACTTGTTAAGTTCGTTCGATGGGTTTCCAACCTAAAACCAATTGGTAATTAGTGGAGTGGTTCATCTATCTTATATATTGCTTAGGATTCCTTCCAACTACCGACGTGGGACACTTTGTGTCTAATACGCCCATTCGAGATGATGGTTTTTTAAGCGTCAATCTCGGAATGCTCGGGCAAAGATCGGTGGGCCAACTTTGGACCAGATCAATAGATCAGGTTGGACTGCGTGGATCGGGCTCTGATACCATGTTTGTTAATATGAGAAGCCAATGTCCATCTTCTTATGAAAGGGAAGTACCTAAAACTATACTTATTCTTGTTTGAATAGGTTTGCCCCTTGAGAATTGATGCATGTGTGTGTGCATTGTTTGAATAAGGTACTTGGAGCTCATGATAAGAATCTAATCGTGGATCAAACCCTTTGTTGATGGCAGGAAGTCAGAAGAAAGGGGAGACAAAGAACCAGCCACATTGAAACTTCCAAGCAGTTTTGAGTGTAAAGTAAGGAAGACATTGGTGCATGCTTGCCATTGAAGTAAGGCTATGATCCAGGGTTTATGAGTCCCTAAACTTGATCATAAGACTCATAAACCCACTAGCCAATCCCTAGGCTGAGGGTGGTTTGTAAAACCCGATCCCGGCCTACTAGGCCGCGGTCGATGCCTCACGTCGCTCAGTCCATACCAGGACCGAACCTCTAAAGAGTTTTGCCCTTTTATTAAAACATCCCCCATAGGCGAGGGCTAACTCAGATCTTGAGTAAAGAAGTTAGTTCAAGATCAACTGATAGTTCATCAAGAGAAGCCAATGATCCATTGTTGAAGTTGAATCATAGACAGTCAAATCGTGGACAACAAATCGTGGACACTTGACCATGAACAATAAATAGTGGACAGCTGAACAGTGGACAGCTGAATCCAAAGTTCCCAAATATGTTTAAGCTTCAAGTAAACTAAGTTTGGATGCAAAGGTTTATTTCTGGTCAGAATTGGACAAGAAGAAGTAACATGGGAGCTTCGAGAAGCAACCAGACTTGTCACTATCCAACCATGAAGAATGCACCTTACTCATGTCACTTTCACTCAAGCAGACTGTGCCATCTTCTCTTATGTCCTTTTTTCTTCATCTGGTTGTGCCTCTCCTTGTCCATATCCTTTGGCCTCTTCCAATTCCCCATTATATTAGTTGTTTAGTTTTTCCCTGATTTAGTAATTATTGTAAGTGATTGTCTATCTAAAGACCTTCACCATCTCTTGTAAAACCAACTAGCATCAATATACAAGTTTCTTTCAGTCTAAATTCGTGGCTCTCTCTCTATCTTGTGTCTAAACAATATTCACAATGTAGAGAGTTAATCATTATGGTTTAGAGGTTGCCTTAAACTCTTTCTCTCTTAAGGTAGCCTAATACTTGTAATACTTACTCTAAACTCTTCTTTATTTCTTCTTAAACTCTAGCTTACTGATTCTAAATCCATTCATCTTAAGTGCACAAACTCTAAAGTGTTGTGTTACTTTTCAAGGATTAGATTCAAACTAGAGATTCTCTGCATTATATAATCAGTTTACTGTCTAGGATTCTTGGTTATATTTATGCTTTGTGTGAGGATTCAATCACAAGTTGGTTGTCTCTGATCTTTAATGGTGAGTTCCTGTTGTGTGGTTGAAGGGGATTTAGTTACAAGTTAACTGAATACTCTCTTGACATGAAACAAACACTCATGAATTCTAACATTTTTTTTTTAGACAGAGAGAACTTGTATTGATATTGTTCAAATGTTAGTTAGCTAGAGTTTAAGAAGAGATAAAGAAGAGTTTAGAGTGTCTAATACGCCCCTTCGAGATGATAGTTTTTTAAGCGTCAATCTCGGAATGCTCGGACAAAGGTTGGTCGGCCAACTTTGGATCAGATCAATAGATCAGGTTGGACTGCGTGGATCGGGCTCTGATCCCATGTTAAGCTAGATGGACTAGTCTACACCATCACTAAATACCGAGTCATACACACATGATTATTCAGCCGATGAGCTAAAACCTAGTCGTGGCATCATCAACTTTATATTTCTCTTCGTTTTTGTTTTTTTTGAACAAACAAATATTTCATTGATAAATTTAACGACATAATAGAGTGTCTGCGTGGTACAAAGCAGATTTAGCTAAAGCATATGCTGCAGAATTTAAGCTTCTTGGAACATAACAAGGTAACATTTAATTAGAGTTAATGTTATAAAAAAAAACATTTAAGCAGGGTTTAAGCATCTGCCGTTGCTATCAACTTTATATTTCTCTTTGTTTAGAAAAACAAACTAATGTAATAAGAACATGTTGAACTGTATCACTGTAAAGTTAATTACTTAGATGTTACTTTAGTTAGGTATGATCTGATGTAAATACACGTTATTTCGTGTCATTTCATACAAACAAAGTCTCTAATTTCCGCCAACACATATTACCTGGATTCCAACCGTGAAAAGCATTGGTTAGTTGATGTCTTCGACGAAACCCATCGACATGTGAGGGAAAGTATTTCGTAATGTGTATGTTCTTATACGTAACATCGTCGGGTATGGGGTATTACTAATGTGTGTTGGTTTACCTAAGTATTCTCTGTTTTCTAAAAGATAGCTTATTGCTACAAATATTTATTTGATGCTTCTTACTGAAAGTATCAAATAGAACTATATATTGGAAAAATAAATTGTATTCACTTAGGTGATATCTAAGGTTGCTTTCAATGATTATATTTATCTTATAGAATATTCTAAAATATGTAACAACCATTATTACTGCTCATGCAAATATAATTTTTCTATCTTTTAAGAACATAAAAATATAAATAGAATATAATATAAGAAATGGTATATTAAATATTGATAAATTACAAAATTATCTAGAAATACTATATTATTAAAAATACTATACTACTAGGTGTGTGCTCGCACCTTGTGCGAACTAATATATATTCTTAATATTTTTTTACTATTATATTTATTTTATGATAATGTATCTAATTAGATATAAATATTGTTTTTGTGTTTTCAGTCTTTTTAACCAAATCTCAATTGTTTACTGTGTGGAAATATTTTTCTTATTGTTTATACATGATTCTTTTATCTGGAAATTGAATCCCAAGTTTTTTTTTAATATTAAAGAGTTTAGTTTTAAAAATTTTGGCTTAAGTGTAAGCGTACTCAATATGAAAGAACAAATCTTTAATTTAGTAGTACAGTTTTTGGCCTTGTAGAACTATGCAGATAACTTGAATAAAACTTAATAATACATATCAGTGTAATTTTCAGGATTGGTTTAAAGAAATATGATACTTGGTTTGCATACCAAGAATGTGCATGTTAAACATGTATGACTAAATATTAAAAATTTAAATAAGCGTCATGTCATAAAAACAAAACAATATTAAATTAAACCCTGAATAAAATTTACACTGTGTCACAAATAGTAATTAATTCTAACTTAGTTAAGCATTTTCATGTTGCAATGATATATTTTAAAGGTTCAACATTCACGACTTCGATAATAATATCTAAAACACAAAACATTAGAAAGAAGAACTTGTGAACAAACATATCATAAATTGAATACATCAATAAAAACAAAATATGATATAGAAAATTCACCGACTAAACATTCCTTTTCATATTGACGTCCCAATATTTATTTAAATTCCATGAAATAATTATTTTTTTAACTCTTTTGAAAAATCATCACAAGGTATGATTTTGGTTGTTCTATAGAAATTTATCTTAAAAAGCAGAAGAGGCCTTTTATATTTTATGGTCTAATCACCAGAAGTGAAATTGTGCAGAATAAAATAATCTCCTTGACATAACTTAGATCGAAAATTACCAAAAGACAAGTCGCCAAAAGAACATTTATCAATAGAAGCATGAGTCCCTAGTTCCCTAAGAAAATAAATTTCAAAATAATTGACTAACACCAAATCATATAATTAATGTGAATCAATAATGAAATAAATTAATATTTACGATGGTATCAACCAACACTAATTCAGTTAGAAACAAATTTTGATTTTTTCATGATTCTAAAGTATCACCACCTTTACTCTAATTTTATAGCAATATTTAGCCAACTCAATATTCCCAATAAGAAAAAGTGAAACATGTTTCTTTTTCCAAAAGACAACGTTTGAAGTGTTTCATATTATTTAAAGATGAAATTTTGTGTGTATTTCCCATCAAACGTATGATGAGAATATATACAATCATAGCATAGAGTCGGCAAATTATAATAATAAATTATTAAAATGGATTCTAAGATAAAGCCGGCATCATAATTCTATTTATTAGCATTTACATACTACTATAACTATAATACGACCTAGACTAAGATAAATATCACTTATACTATCATTAAGCTATAAACTATATTAAAAGATAGATTACGTTCCACATCTAGTAACAAATATGATTTAAAATTATCCAGTAACAAATATGATTTTAAAATAGAATAATAAGAATTGATCATAACTCATCAAAGTTACAATTTAAAATATATATATATATGTATCTAATTACAAATCTTGAAATAGTTGTATTATTTAAATTAATAATTTAATGACTCAGTTAAAAACTAATAATAAATTAATGAATAGCTAAAACCTAATAAAACATGCAATTAACTTAAATCATGGAGAACATGACAAATAAGAATAATTAAAATAATTTTATATCTAGTTACAAAGTGTATAGTTATATCATTTAAATTAATAAATTAATGATCTCAGCTAAAAACTAATAATACATTAATGACTAAGCTAATAAAAACATGACAAATAAGCAAAATTATCTAAAATCATGGAAGCATGACAAATAAGCTAAATCACTTCATAAATAATAGTATAGATTAAAAATACTAAACTATATCTATTTAATTTAGTAAATAGTATAGCCTAATGTTAGTCATGATTCTTGAACGTGATCATGTTTACATAGGAAGTGGCGGTGATAGATTCATAGATGTAGTGGCGATGGTGGTTACCACACTACGGTGGTGGTTACCATAGTTGTGATTGTTATACGACGGAGTTGATGGTGGTTATGGAGGAAGGGACGGTGGATTTGAGATAGATAGTACAAGTTATGAATTTGATTGTGGTGGTTGGGGTAACGGTGGTGATGGTGACTATGGCGGTGATTGTTTCAGAGGAAGTTGCGGTAATGGATATGGAGGAGACTATAATCTTTCGTATCAAAAGTTATTGTAATCGTGATGGTACCACAATGTTGGTCGTTATTATGGTGGTAGGTGGTTGTTGAAAAAAATTTATTGAAAAAGAGTTTTATAATTTATTGGTAGAAATAAATGAAAATTGAAACAACTAAGTTAGAAGGACAATATAGTATATATTATAGAAATGTTAGATGCATCATGCATTTTATTTCTTTTATTTTTTAGCTAGAAATCTTATATATGAATCATTTACTAATCTACCATTCATTATATTAATTGTATTTATGAGAACATACTGATTCTTGATTCTGTAACATATTGTTTCTATAGTATACTTTTAATGTTTTATCACCAGATTTACCAACCAAGGCCCCAAATTTTCCTTTATTAATCTAATAAAACGTTTTAAATCGAATATTTCCCATGTGTGGACGTAAGTGGAGTGACATGTGCCACATTCTCGTTTTTGTTCAGAGACAATTGGATATATCACTTTTGGACCCGAATTAGCAAATTATCCGTTTTGCTGATAAACCCAATAAACTCTGTAGTTTAATTGTATGAACTTTCTAAACTGTCCTTTCCATTAGCCACGTTAGAAGAGAGGTTGACGGCGAAGACATTGAGAACTATCTTGATAAATTTCTAAGTACGATTTGGTAGCCCGCTAAGACATTAAGATAGGTTTGTTCTAAGTCATATGTTTAAATCTAATCTATTAAAATAGGAATACAAAATTGAATTGACCCTAGTTTTTTTTTCCAGTGTTTACATTTTCATGCCACTGAATTATTTTTTTTGATGACCCTGGTATCCGAAGACCTCGTAAGGCTCCGACTAGCAACCAATGACCGTCCACCGGAGCTAAGCCGGGGAGCCCGCCGAGGTCTCCAGGAGGGCTGGTGATCACCCCATGTAAATCCCACCAGTGGCCAGCGTAGTTGGAAGTGTCCGTATTGGGCCCGAAGGCCCTCAAGAGCAACATCCGCCAGCGGGACGCGAACCCATGACTTCCCAGGTCGAGGATCGCCACTGGACCACTAACGCGTGGTTACCACTGAATTATTAAATAACCATAACTTCACTAATCATTGTCTTTTCATATTTTATTAAATTATTTCCTAAATCAAGTGTAGTTAAAGTTTTGTGTTCAAGATATTTCCTAAAATGATTTAGCTAAATTTTAGGAAAATTCAAGTTTAAAAATGATTTTTAATAATATTATGTAATATTTTTCAAGTATCATATAATCTCCACACATTTAGCTTGTAAGGCCTAAAATATATGTATATATGTATCAAATATTTCTAAAATATATTTTAACCTTTTCAGTTACTTTTAATTATTTTCAACAATAAAAATATATATATTAAGGTTTAAATATCATTGAATTACTTGTATAATAATATTTAATGTTTCTAACAATATTATTTTTCTAATGTATCTAAATCTCACCATATGACCTATATTTAATCAAAATATTTTAAATATTATTATATGTGGAAAACAATTCGGTGTTTAGAGAAAAATTATTCAAACTTATTAATGGGTCAATATTTGTCGAAGGTTTAGTATAGCACATAAGTCAATATTTTTACAGTATGTAAAATATTTAATTATTATGTTTATAAATATTTTAAAATAAGATAAATATTTTAAATATTAATTAATAAATATTTAAATAATATTCATGTATATAAAAGTGGAAATAAGTATCCGCACGGGTCAAGCTCTAATTACTATTATTTAACATTACTAATACCAACCACTATAGTTACTCATATATCTATTCTATTAAAACTGAACTACAAAATAATACTTGCCTATTTTAAAGTGGGTTCTTACAGATTTTCATTCCCTTTTTGACTAATTCTAAATAGTTCATTTATTGTTTTCATTTAAGTATTTTATTACATATTTTACATTCCCTTTTCACTCTTACAAACTACTTCATTAATTGTATTCCCATAATAATTCGATGTTCTTTATTTTACGTATTAACCATAATAATTTACGTTTTTAAATAAAATTGCTCCATTAGTGACAAGAATTCAACCGGTTAACAAAATTATTTTTATTTGATCACATAATCAGTTAGACATAGGCATTCAGGTATACGTTAGGATAAAGATCGGTTTCTACTGGTATCAGATTTTTGGATTTTAAAATTATACTATGTTGGGGTATTATAAAATTTTGGACAGGGTTCGAGTTGGATTCTTTCGAGTTCGGATAAATTTGTAGGAACCTAAAAATATCTAAATAACCTATATGTCTAAAAGTGTCACCAAACAATTCATTAAAAATATAAAAACCAAACCCGCACAGACGTGCGGGTTAATCTTATTATTTGTTAAGTTATATATTATTCCCATTTCTTATTTGTTACCTCATGTACATATTTGATTAACTTACTAAACATTCTCGCTAGCACATATTTTAGCGATTGATATAACTCTCATTAAACACACAAAAGGTTAACCATAATATATAATTCGTTACTACAATAGGAATTGTATTATGTTGGTGTACCCGCTAACATTTATGTTAGATATACACAAATTTATCATTTTTGAATTGTGCAAATTAGGATCCGTTAAAACACTAATAATATCAAGTAACTAGAAAAATATCGACTAACATAAAATATTAAGATTTTAAATTTAAAAAACACCAGTAAGTTATAGATAATATTAGTGTCTAAATTTACTACTTAACTATAACACTAGTATGTAACTGGTAATGTATTAAGTACTATTTTCTAAAGTTAGACGATAAAAGAATGTTAAATGCAAAACTGTGGGAGAGGAAGATTGGTAGCGGATCCGATGAATTGTAGGCGTTGTGAAGTCAGAGTCTCACGACTGAGGGAAACATAGTCTTCTTGAAAACTTGCTCTTTACTGATAAGCCAAACTATGTTTTCCCACACGTTTGCTACCTAATCATGCGACCAAAAATCAGTTTTAGCTAAGATGGGGTCTCCATCTTTTCTACAAGCGACATGGTCTCCACCTACAACATTAAACACAACACATAATAAACTTATAGTTTAACTGCTACAATTGACATTAACATTTAACTAAATAGATATCGTCTATAGCTATTAATACTTGTCACAACAAAAAATATAAACATAATCCCAGTATATAGAAATAGTATTGCAGAAAGTTAAACAGTTGGGTTTCTATACATACTGTATATAACAGCTACACAACGCTGTAACTTCTAACTAGATTGTTATCGTCTACAACTATTATTACTGAATACACTATGCGTTACCATCTAACTATCTATACTCCAAAACACTTTGTCGTTTTCAATAGATGACCTACTAAACTCTTCTAAGTTAAAATCTAATGAAGAGTAATAAATGTTACAAAATAAGTTACCAGCTAATTAAAAATATATCTTTATAGAATAGGTTTCCCTAAGCAAATAACAAAAAGTAGAAAACTTGAATAAATCGCAAACATATAAACATATGTTGGAGAGTAATGAAAAAGTTATCGACTAAGTTCTCTATAATATATTCTATACATTATGGGTTACCATCTAATTAAATCACTATCACTATGGGTTACAAAATATTTTAAAGTATATAGATGAGTAAGCATTACTGTGACACCCGTCACCTCCTATATGGAGGACAGCGTGTCACCCCCGACGCGTCATCATACAACAATGTGATACCCGTCTCCCTGACACTAAGGACGACGGGCCACCAACAATATCCCGTAATATAAAAGCCCATAAACCCGACAACTCTCACCCATGCCCAAATAAAATCCGAAAGAAAAGTCCAATAGCACCAAGTCCGTCCAAATATCACATACTTGTTTGTCTCACCTGAAAAGGGGAAGAGTGAGGGGTGAGCGACAGGGGAATCGCTCAGTGAGGTATGGGATGCCACCCCGAAGTCCATGGACCCGGACATAGCACTCCGAATAAATATAATTTAATT